>NC_046626.1:747500-960416 GCF_900324465.2 Anabas testudineus
CACTTGTAAGTCGCTTTGGATAAAAGCGTCTGCTCAATGACTAAATGTAAATGTCAATGAATGAACAGACTCATGCTAATGCTAAGTTGAGACCACAAAGTGTATTGTAGCTTTAAAGTGAGGCTGTACAGAAACTATTCTTATTTGCACTTCCAAGGTAACTTTCAGCTGTGTTCACATCATTTGCTCATGGGTTTTTTAATGATGGTTAACCTTTATAAACTTGTATTAGTGTCACAGCATGCTGTTGGAACACAGTACTGATGTTTACTGCCTCTGTTCTCTTATCTTCTATTAAAAAACTTGATCCCATCTATGATGGTCATTTACAACATTAACAATGAATGCATTTCTGTTTCATGTGATTCTATAAAATCTAACTTCCTTTAAAAAACAAGAACATTTCTAAGTGACCCAAACCTTTAAATGGTAGTGTATGACATACTGTATGGGTGGCAGAGTCATACTGGAGTGTGTTCTAAAGAAAGTGGCCAAACAATTAGAAACCAAGTGAGTATATTTCTACTGAAAAAGGTTGACTTTGAACATGAAATGTGCTTGTATTATAATATGTAGTATTAGTATATGTACATTATTGCATAGGAACGTTCACTGACGTAAAGTACTTGACTACTTAATGTACTTTTTCAAATAATTGTACAGTTAAATTAACAATTAATGTATATTATAGTGTCTATAGTGAGTTTTTTTTTTAGAATTGACATGCTAAACTAAGGGTTTTGAGCAAGTGTGTAGTGGACCATCTGTGGGTCAGCTTCAATTCTTTTGATTAACAAGGATCCAGGTGGAAACTTTGAGCTGAAATAGCAGCCAAATGTAAACCAAACAAAATACCAGAAAAGAGAAAATGCTGAGTTATCTTAAATGTACAAAAGAAGAACATGAAACCATTCAAAGCTTGGACTGCTGACACCTAAACTGATCATTTCCAATGGAGTCATTGAGATCTGCCATGAAGAGGCCCAGCCAAACATTATTAGTAGTGACACACAGGTGCCACAAGATGGCAGATCAACTCCAATGAAAACATCTGCAATGCCTGCAGTGGCTTGAACAAAGCTTTTTCTCAAATCAATGTTGTTCTGCTGCTTAACCAGTGGAAGACCTTTGATGTGAAGGTGATGGAGGTAGTACAGAGTTTCAAGGAGCATTAAAATAACGAGAAAAGACATGATGGAGGTTTAGGAGCTTTGTAAAGACTCAAGGAAGATGTTAGAGAAGGGTTAGAAATCGCGTTGGGTGTCCCCTGCTTCACAAGCCTAGGAGGGCTCTGAGAGACATTGGATGCAGCCCCTCCTTTCCCCCAGCCACCTGAATAGGGTCCAAACCCAGTTTGGAAAACCACTATAGCCCCTTGTGCCTGTTCTTGGCAATTCAAGGAAATTAGTCTATTGTCCTAGGAAGAGAGGAAAAGAGGCCATAGACTGTGTAGCAGAACCCAAGAACTCTGACAAAGATATATGCAGTGAGAAAATGCTGCTTGTTGCAAACAGAACATTAAGTATACAACAAATCGGAGTACACCCCATGCAATATCACAAAAATGTTAAATGGCTCAAATTTGTGTTTATTTGGTTATTGGCCCCCTAATGAAAGTGTCTGTGTTTTACTTCAATTCAAGTTTTTATTTTATTCTAAGGCTCTATATAAGATCATTTGACATGTTATAATACCTTTATGCAAGAGTTCTTTTACCTTTGAGACTAACAAAAATAGTTTGAAGTGTGTCTTTAAGGTCCCTCTTTCTCCCATCCCACTCTGTTCTGATTGGACAGCTTGTGGAAGTCTTACTGTGGGCTGTCCCCAGGTGAAACAGCACCGTCCTTCAGCCTGGCTACAAATCCTGCTGCACACTAGGGCAGGTTGTGAAAACAGCCAACAGTGAAGTGCAGTGCACCGATAAAAACATGGCTTGAAGAACAATATTAGCAACATGTGTTTTTCCTGACCACAAGCTAAAACGTGGACTGAGCACAGAACACGTTTCCACTGTTGTGGTTATGTAAAACCTGAGGGTGATGTAAAAGAGGTGGGAAAATGGTTTATATAAGGTGAAGTGAAACCAAGAAAAGGAGTGTGCAGGGCAGTCAGACTTTTCCATGCTCTCATAGGTACCGGAACCTATCACTTGGGTGAGTTTCAGTGTGTGTGTAGGTTTTCTAGAGGTATGTGGACATTTCAGGGTACGTGATTATTCATCTGCCAAAGTCCTGTAGTTTCACACAAAAAACTAGTAGTGTTAATAATTTATGACATCAACCACAATCCTGTTGTTGAATGTTGAGTTATTATAACTAACACATTACAGAAGTCACCCAGTACAGTAAAGATAAAAAAAGATACATCAGGCTTTGGATAAACACACTTGTCAGTAGGAAACATTCCCTAAGAGAGTTAGAGTGGGTCAATGCTCCTAAACTTCGGAAGTGGTGTGTCTGCTAATAAAGTAGACACTGAAATATTTCAATGTAAAAAGTAAAGTGCAGTGATGCCGATGCCAGATGTTGCTGTAGACAGAAGACATGCTCAGTGATTTCTTTTTTGTTCTAACTGTGTTGGCATTTTTTCCTTTGTTGACCACACAGTGTTCTTCTCAGCTGCTAACAAAGAAAAACAACACTGTTGATTACAACTGACCATGACTAATGAATTTTCAGCATGAGTCAGATTGTTTTACAACTACTTCTCAAAATAATGAGTAGTCAGTGTCGTAGTAGTAGTAGAGTATTGTTTTCAATTCAAACATAGAAGGAGTTGAATGCATCAATACCAACACAGTAAAATGAATCAAAATGTATTCATTCAGATGTTAGAAATAATGACTCGAAATAATCATGTCCTTCAAATGCCCCTTTGTTAAAAGTCCTTCTTTTGCAGCTCTTTAAAACATTGGACGTTTGTTAACATTTGCGTTGATCCCATGCTTTGTGAAGAACCTCCTGTTGGATTGACTGGTGTATGTACCATATGGTCAATCTGTTCCCACAACAGCTCATTAGTGTTGATGTACAATTGCCAAAAATAGAGCGATAGCCTTCCTTCTTCAAAACCCCTCTTACCCTGTGCAAATTTCACCACTATACCTTCACCAAAGCAGCCCCAGACCATTATGTTGCCTCCACCGTGCTTGACATCTGCTCAAGCACTCCACCAGAATCTGTGCTAATTGTCGTGATGTCCTGTTCACAAGAATAGGACATAAAGTTGAATGGATATGGTAAAAGATTTCCATGTTGGCATGAGGTCTTGACTGGTTGGTCATAGTAAAACACAGGTTTGTCACAGTAACGTAGCAGCTAAGTCTTTATTATATTTTTGAATTTTTAACCAGGTAGATACTATTATGTTTTGCAGGCTCTTTTTTAAAAGTGTCAAACAATACATGAAACACGGCTGCTGTTCAGCTGTCCTCCCTTAACCCCCCCAGAAGCGCCTGTTTTTCAGTTTACCTCTGACACCTCTGACAAAATGTGACGTAGTAGTCCTTTGAGAGTCTCCCGCTGCACCAGACAGCATGATGCCTTTCTATAACCTTCTTCCTGTAACCTGATGCACTGAAGAGTTAAAGAACTGACTGCAGCGGGGGAAAGGAGTGACATGATGGAAGATGTGAGTCACAGTGAAACCCCCGACCCTGTGACTCTGTGGTTTCTGTGTCTGGACTCATGGGAGAACTGGGCACGATTTATACTTAAAAAATTCTCAGGAGAGAACTGCTGCTCCTGATTGGACTTACAGGAAAGGTGATTTTCAGCAGCTGTGGTCTCATTGTGGCCATTCTTCCAAAGAATGCAAGAGGTTTTGGGCAGTAAACTGTGTGTGTGTGTCAAAAGTGCAATATTTGCAGATTTATGCAAGAACTGTTTCTCAACTTTCCAGAATGAGCTATTTAAGTGTTTCCATTGTGTGACTGAAGTGGGCTTTAACATCTTCTAACCTCCATGGTTTTATGACTCTGTACTGTAAGCGCTCACAACCGCTTGACATTTTTGCATCACCTCCATTTAATATCAACCACATCGAGTTTTCATATCAATACTTAATTCAATTCAATTCAATTCAATTCAATTTTATTTGTATAGCGCCAATTTACAACAGAAGTTATCTCAAGGCACTTTACAGTGTAAGGTTTAAGACCTTACAGAAAATATTTATACAAAAAATTATAACATTCATGTTTCTTTCTCTGCTTGTCTGAGTTGCTAACAAGTAGCAGCCCGCAAACTAAGTAACAAGCCAGATGCTGAGCTCAAACGTCTGGGAGACACATTAACTCTCTCCCCTGTCTCCTTCTCCTCTCATCTCTCATCTTTTCTTCTCTATTTCCTCTCGCCTCTTATTATTTTCCACCACTTCCCCTCATCCCCCTCCCTCACCTCTGCTCACTGTTCTCACAATTCATTCCTCTGCTTTCTAGTATTTCCTGTCTCCTGCTATTGAGGGAGCAAAGGCTTTAGATTCAATTTATGCAACCACGATATACAAACTTCCAGGTGGCTAACAATCTTCATGTGAGGTTTGTCCAGCGATTGAAGAATTCATCTAGTCTGCAGATTTGCCCCAAGCTTAAACTCACTTCTTTCTAACGCAGTATGTCGTGATCTGCTTTAAAAACAACCTCAGGTGTCCATATGTACGCTGGAAGCAACGGGCCAACATCCTCAGGCGACTGTCTGAGTTCGATCAGTAAAGTTACCACTTTCTAGTGCAGTTCCTCTATAAATGTGTTTGGTGAAACGAGGGATTTGAATAGTTTAGACAGATTTAGGAACTGAACTACTGGGGTGGGACTGCTGGCTGGGTAGCTGGGTGGCACATCATACATTTGCCACCCTGTAGATAGATCTGTCTCTGACCATGAATACACACACACACACACACACACACACACACACACACACACACACACACACACACACACACACATACATAATTGTTTATTTCACCATTCAGCAGCCAGACTTACTCATTAGAGCACCAAATGTGTATTTATTCATCACTGAAAATATTCCCCAACAACCCACACCTTTTCCCTCTTTGATTTCTATTTATTTATTTAAAACCCGCGGTTTTAGTAAAGTACTGAACTTAAAAAAAGAAAGAAACCACACTACAGTTTGTGGGACAGGAACAATAGGCTGCTGTTGCCACAGAATAGGTAGAGAAGGAAACCAAGGCCAGCCTAGAGAGTCTATGTTTCTCTGAAAAATCAATGCTGCAAATGCTGCTATTATATCAAAGATAACAATACATCAGATCAAATCTTTTGCATTTCTGCTTTTGAAGTTCATGAAGGTGTTTGGCTGGTAGCTTTTAAGAGTCAGACAAACTAATTGGCCAAATGCATCTTTCTCTGTTTCTTCAAGTTTCTTCCTCTGCGATCTTTTCCTATCTCTATTTCCTCCTTCCATTTTCTCTTCACAAGTTTCTTTCCTTTCCTCTTTTTCCAACAACTTTAGGCATCACCTCATCTCTCTCTCATTCCTCACTCCTGCCTCCGTACTTAAACAGACCATTGCGCAAGGATTTACAAACCAAAGGCTGTGATGTAATGATAACCTTCCTCCTTTCTTCTCTATTTATTTTTCTTCCTTTGTGCAGATTTTAGCTCTGTGCCGCTCCAAAAAGTGTATGCAGATGCACTACACTGCTAACCCTGCTATCTTTACACCAGAGATTATACAATGCGACTCTGTGTGTGTTTGCTTTAAACCAGACGTTCTGCTCTGTGAACTTGGACAGCATCCTTAGCGTGTGTGTTTTCTGGAGTATGTGTGGTCTCTGTGCGCTCTGACATTTAGATGAAGCGATTTAAGGACTGCCAGTTGTAGAGAACACACACATACATTCACATTGCTTGGTGAGTCTGTCTGTGTGGCCAGTTGAAGTCAATGGGCATCTTTCTTCATCATCTTGCTTGGTGGCCACTGCCACTGAATGTTTTTTTACGTCTCTTGTATAAGTAGAGAACTTCAGCAACACAGGGGTACTCTCTGTCTGCTCTCCTGCTTTCATACTGTGTCATTTAATTGTACTTTGACTTTATTAGGATGATACAGTCTAAAGAGAACTTCAACAAATCCGACTTGTGTGAAATACAACTTTTCTTTGTGATGCAACTTCTCTATCTTATCAAATGCCGGTCTTGGACCCTATCTGAGTCTATGTAGAAGGTCTGGTCTGTGTCCTGAGCGCTCCCAGTCAGAGGTTCACCAACATCTAGCTGGAGCTTATTTTCCACCCTGGGATCCTTCCAATGGCTCTGTTGCTTCCAGGAAAACTAAATCAACCCCAGGAATGTCCAGAGCAGGCTGGACAGGCACCACAGAGGCAGAGGAGAGAGCAAGAAAGAAGGATTGCAAAGAGATTGTTCACATTTTGAATCCTTTTATTATAAATTAACAGAGCAACGACAACAAAAAGAAACAAATATAATCTTGTAGAAAAGCAGCTGAAATGAACCTTGTCTTGGCTTCTTTTTAAGGCATTGTGGAACGGGCTAGTTTGTCGTGAATGAACGTCAGTGAAAGATGAAGCACTAACAAGCAGGTCAGAGGTTGCATTCCCACCTGTACTGGTGTTACAAACATCATGGGAGTGAAAGTAAATAGACATCACGCTAAGCAGATGCACATTGTAAGAACATACAGGATACTGTCGAGTACATAAAACACAAGACTGACATTTTAGATTTAACAACAACTTGGAACCCAACACACTGCATTATACATATCCCATAAAGCAATCATGAGCATCTTCTCATCAGGTCAAAGTGAGATCAGCTGTAAACAAATTCAGTCACTGATCAAATATCTGCTCAGTATTATCTAATTCAATCCTCACCTTTGTTTTAACAGTACTGGCTGATACTAGCAGGTTTAAAATGATCCGTATTTGGTAGAATAAAATGGATCAAAATAGGGTTCTTTCTTTGCTGAGATTTGTTTTCTCCAGGCAGCACTGCTCTCCTTCACAGCTGGACTCTACAGTGCAGCATAATGGATTCACTCAGCCAGCAAAACACTCAGCTAGCAGCTTCTCATTTCAGTCACTGCTCACTGCTTTACAGGTTAAAACCAGCAGCAGCATGAAGATTCGCTGTAGTCTGGGCCTTTAAGAAGCAATGTGTGAGTGGATCCCATCATATCAGTAACAGAAGTTTCTAAATGATATATATAATATACAAGTAGCTTTAAAAAAGTAAGTAAGTTGTGTCAGATACAGCTGTTATTTCAGTGTACACATACATAATGAATCAACATTTACTTAGGACACCTGATATTAAAGGAGCTGGATCAGGATCAGATGTCTCTGGACTCTCTGCACACGTTGAATTACTGACCATCTGTCTGATTGTCGTTTCGTCTGTTTCCATTCAATATACTAATAAGCAAAGATGACATCATACATCATCTGATGTCCATTGTCCCAGGCATACAGTTTCTTGTCCAGTGGACAGTAAGCCAGCTGGGAGGTGTGTGCATGCATGTTCGTAAATGCCAAGCTTGGCACCGTGTGTGTGAGTGTGTGTGTGTCAAAGGCATACGTCACATTGGCATAGCGGCGCTCCATACTGTCCACAGCGTAAAGCACACCACAAACCAGGAAGCAGTTTCCATAGTGACCACGACGTAGACCTGTGCGGAAACTGCGTACTGGTTGAAGATCTCGGGGGTGGATGTGAGTGAGCAGGATTACTTCCTGGTGGAAACCCTCTGTGTCCATAGCAGGGTAGAGTAACCACAGGCCGGACTCATCCACAGCAAACTCCACCTGGAACCAGAATAACACACACGGACAATCACATATTGTCGTCATTGCCTCTGAACTATTACTACTACCACTGTTACTACAACTGGTGCTGCTGTATCATTAAAAAGCCTCCAGTTAATCCAAAATGCTGCAGCCAGAGTTCTGACTGGAATTAGTAAGAGAGATCATATTTCTCCTACGTTAGCTTCTCTCCATTGGCTCCCTGTAAAATCCAGAATTGAATTTAAAATTCTTCTCCTCACTTATAAATCCCTTAATAATCAGGCTCCATCTTATCTTAAAGACCTCATAGTTCCATATCTTCCAAGCAGAACTCTCTGTTCTCAGACTGCAGGTTTACTTGTGGTTCCTAGAGTTTCCAAATGTAGAATGGGAGGCAGAGCCTTTAGCTACCAAGCCCCTCTCCTGTGGAACCAGCTCCCAGTTCAGGTTCTGGAGGCAGACACCGTCTCTACATTTAAGACTAGACTTAAAACTTTCCTTTTTTATAAATCTTATAGTTAGAGATGGATCAGGTGACTCTGAACCATCTCTTAGTTATGCTGATATAGCTTAATCTGCTGGGGGACCTCTACTGATAAACTGAGCTCCTCTCCTCTCTCCTTTCTCCTGTATCAATGCAAATGCCACCATTTCATGTCATTAACTTTGTGTCTTCTCTCTCCTGTAGTTGTGTTTCCTCCTCTCTGTCTCCCTCTCTCTGTACTTTTCTGCAGGTATCCTTGGCCTGGAGCTGTACATCTCCAGAATCCAGTTCATCTGCCCAATGTTCTTGCTGCTTGTTGTTGTCTTTATTGCCTGCTGTTCCTTTCTCTATTCTCTTTCCACTCAGCCCAACCGGTCGAGGCAGATGGTCGCCCACTATGAGCCTGGTTCTGCTGGAGGTTTCTTCCTCTAAAGGGAGTTTTTCCTCTCCACTGTTGCCTAAAGCTTGCTCAAATGGGATTGTTGGGTTTTCTCTATAATTTTTTGTATAAATATTTTCTGTAAAGTCTTAAACCTTACACTGTAAAGTGCCTTGAGATAACTTCTGTTGTAAATTGGCGCTATACAAATAAAATTGAATGGAATTGAATTGAATTGTACTGGCTCTAGTACCACTCGTACTAGTATAGCTTATACTACTACTGTATATTTTAGAGCATCTGCTATGTACCTGCCATTTCTAGTTTATTATTTATTTCCCTGTTTTAGTATCCAAGTGAGTTCAGTTAGTCTACAGACACGACACGCTGCTACTAAACCTGTGTTCACAATCAGCAACACACAACATAACCTGACACACTAAACATGTTGCCATCAGATTTCCCCTCTACAAGGATACCAAAGATCTTACTTCAGTCTGTGTCCTGTGTGCCTGCTCCTCCAGTAAAGCATCATGCAGCGTGGTCCAGGCAGCTACGTATCTGTGCCTCAAATCATATCTGATGATGTCTCTGCTGAAAGCACGGTTGTAGTAGAAAGCCCCATTAAACACAACGTGGCCTGTTCCAGTGAAACTGTAGGGCAGCTTGTATGAATTACTTGCTTGGCCTGAGCAGGAAAAAGTCAGAAAACACACATGAACACAATGGTAAGACTCACAACACACAACATGACCTCTAGGACAAGTGGAACCATGACTATGCATCAAGCTGTGAATATGTTTCCAGTAATATCTGACTGGCTCTTTATCTACCATGTCAAGTTCTCTAGAGGCAGGTTTTGTGTTTAACTAGTTACAATGGTGCAGTGGTGAAATGTAAATGGATCCTCACTTACTGATGTGGAGGTGCTATTACTGTGTGTAGCTTAGACCCTTAAGCAACCAATTATATGACTAGATTTAAGCACATGCGATAACGTTGGTTGTTTTCCTATCACAGAAAACTTGTGTAACAACAACAAAAACAGTTTTCATCCATTTGTTGTGAAGGAGTTTTTCTTCACCAGGGAAAGTATTCTGTCACCTACTACAGTCGTTTTGTGTGGTCATCTGGGACTATTGATGTTCATTAGTGGGGTTTTCCCTTTAGAAAATAAAGGCTGATTTAGTCCTACACGTTCACCATTCACCAGTGGATTTCAGCCTAATGATACTTGTTCACTAGCGGTGTCAGTTTAATTCTAAACTTTTTGTCTCCTTATTGGTAAATGGAGTAAAGAGGGAGCTACAGGATCCAAATGGATCAGAAAAAACGGGACATGACATCAGTTACCGGTTGGAAGTCGGAAACAAGACTTTCTTCCAATTGGCTTTGTCTGGTGAACCTCTAACTATGAGGTCCACCAGACAAACCGGACCAATGACCACTGACTGGTCTGCAAACTGTTTATCATGTAGCATGTAACAGGTTCTTTAAAGTGTTCATAAGGGACATGTCTCATTGGGTTGGCCTGAATAGAAACTCAGGCACACACACCTGATTTGAAGGTGTCTATGTCTCTGAACTCTAGAAGGTTGCTGCCATAGTGACCATTGGTAAGGTAGATAACTTTGCCGTGGCCACGTGCGTCTCTCATCCAGGCTCCATCACTCAGGCCGTAAGAGTTGTGCTGGACTGGTTCGGAGATGCTGGCCACTGTATCCTTACACACAGCTACAAGTACACACAGAGAAGGAGAATCAAGTTTTGCTTATTTCAATAAAAGGAATCCTAAAATACGCTCACTAACTGGTGAACCCATAAACTACTGTATATATTTCTCCAGGTTTTCTACCAGGTTTTTTGGTGGTCTTTGGTTGGTCCACAGGGCTCTCCGTCCAGCTGAGTCGACTCTTGGGTTCTTTCCGAGACGCTGCTGTGATAGAGGCATTCATGGGTGCAATCGTACTGATCCTGGTATCTGGAGCTTTTGTGCTACCTTGAGTGCCAGGAATGGTTCGCTGAACAATAGTTGTGGCTTGGTGGGAAGTGGTTGTTGGTTTGGTTGTTGTAGGGGTTAGTATAGTCGTTAGTTTCATGTTAGTATCAGCTGGGTTGGTTGTAGGTGTGATTCGATGCGTGGCAGCAGGGGGAGCTGTCGGTCGCTGCGTGGGTGCAGGCCCTGGATTCTGGATGGGGAAGACTGTGGTAGGGGAGTCAGAGATCAGTAAGTCCACCGAAGTATCCACAGCTAGAGAAACTACAGAAGACAGAAAATGAGATAAGAGAGGAGAGTTTAACACAACAGCTGTTCAACTGTAATGTGAACATCTTCACAGTATGCCAGGCTTACGGTTCTTTCGTCTCCCTCTCTCATCCTCTTTATAACTCTCTTCCTCTGCCTTGTAAAAGGTCACGCCCCTGATGACCACGCTGTTCTTCTCTTTGATTGGCTTTTGAGTTCCTGTCTTATTCCTGTTTGGCTGCTGTTGCTGTTCCAGACCATCTTGCTGGTGGTCTTTCTTCAGCTGACCTTCAGAATTCTTCTGAAACAGTACAAGCATTTGGGCTTTTCACTTGAACAACCAATAGAGGCAGTCTGTGTGGTCTGATGTGTAGGACCAAACGTCTTCAGTTGTTACCTGCTTGCTGTCATAGGCGGGTGCTCCACTTTTCTGCCCTGCGCGCTCCAGATCATTCACCTTCTTTTTTTTCTGCTGGCCCTTCTTCTCTTTCTCCTTTTCTTTAGCTTTTTCCTTCACATGCTCTTTCGCTCTTGCTCTCTCAGTGAGATTACGAGCGAAGGCCTGAAGTGCATGAAGGTTAATCATTAAAAGTATAGTTACATTTAAAGCACAACTTACAGTATTTTTTTCCTTTTAAAATTTTCAGTTTCACTGGTGTAACCTGCAACATTTGCTTTCTTAGTACTAATAAGCCAAGGGCCCATTTGTGAACAGAAGAAATTAATGAGCAGACTGTTTTAATAGAGTACTTCAACATTTGTAGTCCAAGTAAACTTAACACTATGTACCGTAAGAGTGTGAAGTGATAGGCTACTAGGAGTGAAGTACTTTTTTAGGCAGGTAGGCTACTTGTATGTTTCCTTGGCCGTTACCTCAGTGTGCTCCAGCCACTATCCTGTTAAATAAGCTTCCTGTTGTGGTCTGTCTGCTGGTTGTGCTGCACTTACTGGGAACTGTGGTCTGCAGAGTTACTATTGCTGAGATGCACACCTCTCTCATCCCCCATGCACTCTCATTTTCTGTCTTCCCGTCTCTTTCTCTTGGATATCTCTTTTTTTCACATAGGGCCACCACCCTAACTTATGAGGAAATGTCCCACCCCTCCTGATTAGCCACTCCGGCAATGTTGCAGTATGGTGATGAAGGCCAAAATTCCTCTACAAAGAAAAATCCAAATCAAATAATCTGTCTTTTTATAACTTTCCACTGTAATTGAACAGGGAAACAGTTTGTATACTATAATAAAAATAGTAGTAATGCTTTGTGATCTGTGATCACCACAGTGAAATTGTTGTCTGACTGCTGCAGTAGATCGTGGTGCTACTACAAGGTTTCAGTGCCTTGTCCAAGGACCTCAACAAATCTTACCACTGATGCTGGGTGGGAAGAATAATAAAGTCAGACACCTTAAGTCTTACTTCTAAATCCATTTGTGTGACTTAAGCTTAAGATTGTTTCCTTATAGTTCATCTGCCTTCATCGTGAAGAGCAGTACTTTTAGGCATCTATGAAAACTACTACAACTGTGTGAAGGGTAGACACTGCAATACAAGGGGACATAAGGATGTCTGAGGCTTGCTATTCATTTATTAACATACATCCACATTTTAAATGCTGTGAGCACACTGAAAGCAATTTAGACAAATCGATCAAAGTTATTAAAAAAATGAAAAAGAAAAATCTTCTAAAAGATTGTTTTAAAAATCATCTGAATTATGGCCGCACACTTTTTGGTGATTCATTTAGACTGCTTGATTGAAAGTGAAGAGGATATGGGTAGCCAATGGAAATTACAGCCTTGACAGTGTGGTATACTGTGCACGTGTGTGTGTGTGTGTGTGTGTGTGTGTGTGTGTTTGTGTGCATGCTCACTTTTTCCATGTTATCCATCCTGGTCATCAGTTTGGTGGTGACAGAGTGGAGCTTTAACAAGTCCATTCCATACAGAGAGCCCTCCAACAAGTCGATGATCGTCGCCAGCTAGGCAGACAGAAACATGACGATAAACGACAGAAAGATGACACCATCACACCCTAAAATGTGTCGTTGACATGCAACACAAAAACAGTCAGACTAAGCTTCCATGTTGCGTGTCTCTACCTTGATATCATCCTTGCTGGCCTCCTGCAGCTTTTTAAACCTGTACTCTCCCTCACAGGGGTTGACAGCTGAAGAAGGAGCCATGCACACACACTTCTTGCAGTCAGTTCCCTTTGTAACCGTCTCCACAGTGTAAAAGTCATTGGACGAAGAAGTTGGGTTGTTGTTCTGGATGTGGCTGCAGTCGGAGCGTTTGATTGGTCGGACAACACATTGACACACGCAGTCGGAGCCCGATGACACAGTCTTTACTTTGTCATAGTCACCCAGCAGCTGAAAAAAGGATGACGTTTGTTTTTCCTTTTTGAGCTTAAGTTATTCAAATGTTAAGGAAACAATACAGTGGGACACTGTATGTTAGTTTGTACTGTATTAGAACTAGGATTGGCAGCATGTGTGATGATTTGCAGGAACTGCCTGGGAAGATGATCACAGTTACAAACATGCACTTTTTGGTTTGGAGCATTTACAGTTGAAGCATGTTACATAACCCGCCGCCAGATGGATGCAAACTGTTACACACACACACACACACACACACACACACACACACACAAAGTTCCTTCATCTGTACTGACAACCTGTGTGTTTAATTGTCATCTTCTCATTCTTTGTTTTATTTGAAAGCCTGGGGTTCACACTTCAATCAGCAACATGTTAGTATCTACTGACACAGCATGACCTCACATCAGTTCTGGCTCAACTTGTCACCTGGCTGATGATGTTCTCCTGATTGTCCATCTCGTCCTCCAGAGGCTGCTCAGCGGGAGCAGCGCTTGTGTCCGGCGGCTGCCGGGCTCCCCTTTGCCGGCTGGCCTCCACTCCTTCAGCCGCAGAGGGACCGTCGTTGTCCGCTTTGCCGAGTTCAGCCGCCCCGCTCGGAAGCATCCGACGCGAGGGCTCCGCGCTTCTGTCCGCCTGAAGAGCATCAGGTCCGGGTAGAGCCCAGCAGAGCAGCAGCAGCAGGGACGGTTGACGCCACATTTGTCAAAGGAGCAGAAGACGGTGTGAGTCCGGCTTCAGTTGAACCCGAACCCGAACCCGAAGCCGAAGCCGAACACCTACACCGCTCCCAGTCTGTGCTCAAAGGGAGACAGCGAGCAGGTGGCACCGACACCGACACCGACACGGACACTAAACGGTACCGGAGTGAGCCCGAACCGGTACAGTACCGAGACCGAGCGCGCGCGTGCACGACAGGGGGCGGGAACAGCGTGAGACAGTGAATGAAGGTCAGAGGTGAACTGGATTTAATTAGAGCATAAGACAGCACTAATTAACGGGGTACAGGGATTTCCAGGGTGTCCGTGAATCCACCAGGCCCTCAAAACGCCTTCAGTACTTCTGTACTGTACTTCAGTACTTCTGTTCTGTACTTCAGTACTTCAGTACTGTACTTCAGTACTTCAGTACTTCTGTACTGTACTTCAGTACTTCAGTACTTCAGTACTTCAGTACTGTACTTCAGTACTTCAGTACTGTACTTCAGTACTTCAGTACGTCTGTACTTCTGTACTGTACTTCAGTACTTCTGTTCTGTACTTCAGTACTTCAGTACTTCAGTACTTCAGTACTGTACTTCAGTACTTCAGTACTGTACTTCAGTACTTCAGTACGTCTGTACTTCTGTACTGTACTTCAGTACTTCTGTTCTGTACTTCTGTACTTCAGTACTTCAGTACTTCTGTTCTGTACTTCAGTACTTCAGTACTTCAGTACTTCTGTACTGTACTTCTGTACTTCAGTACTTCAGTACTGTACTTCTGTACTTCAGTACTTCAGTACTTCAGTACAGTACTTCAGTACTTCTGTTCTGTACTTCTGTACTTCAGTACTTCTGTTCTGTACTTCAGTACTTCAGTACTTCTGTTCTGTACTTCAGTACTTCAGTTCTGTACTTCAGTACTTCAGTACTTCAGTACTTCTGTTCTGTACTTCAGTACTTCAGTACTTCTGTACTGTACTTCAGTACTTCTGTTCTGTACCTCAGTACTTCTGTTCTGTACTTCTGTACTGTACTTCAGTACTTCTGTACTGTACTTCAGTACTTCTGTTCTGTACTTCAGTACTTCTGTTCAGTACTTCTGTTCTGTACCTCAGTACTTCTGTACTGTACTTCAGTACTTCTGTTCTGTACCTCAGTACTTCTGTTCAGTACTTCTGTTCTGTACCTCAGTACTTCTGTTCTGTACCTCAGTACTTCTGTACTGTACTTCAGTACTTCTGTACTGTACTTCAGTACTTCAGCACTGTACTTCAGTACTTCAGTACGTCTGTACTTCTGTACTGTACTTCAGTACTTCTGTTCTGTACTTCAGTACTTCAGTACTTCTGTACTGTACTTCAGTACTTCAGTACTGTACTTCAGTACTTCAGTACGTCTGTACTTCTGTACTGTACTTCAGTACTTCTGTTCTGTACCTCAGTACTTCTGTTCTGTACTTCAGTACTTCAGTACTTCTGTACTGTACTTCAGTACTTCTGTTCTGTACTTCAGTACTTCTGTTCTGTACTTCAGTACTTCTGTACTGTACTTCAGTACTTCAGTACTTCTGTAATGTACTTCAGTACTTCAGTACTTCAGTACTTCTGTACTGTACTTCAGTACTTCTGTTCTGTACTTCTGTACTTCAGTACTTCTGTTCTGTACTTCAGTACTTCAGTACTTCTGTACTGTACTTCAGTACTTCAGTTCTGTACTTCAGTACTTCAGTACTTCAGTACTTCTGTTCTGTACTTCAGTACTTCAGTACTTCTGTACTGTACTTCAGTACTTCTGTACTGTACTTCAGTACTTCTGTTCTGTACTTCTGTACTGTACCTCAGTACTTCTGTTCTGTACTTCAGTACTTCTGTTCTGTACTTCAGTACTTCTGTTCAGTACTTCTGTTCTGTACCTCAGTACTTCTGTTCTGTACCTCAGTACTTCTGTACTGTACTTCAGTACTTCTGTTCTGTACTTCAGTACTTCTGTTCTGTACTTCAGTACTTCTGTTCAGTACTTCTGTTCTGTACCTCAGTACTTCTGTTCTGTACCTCAGTACTTCTGTACTGTACTTCAGTACTTCTGTTCTGTACTTCAGTACTTCTGTTCAGTACTTCTGTTCTGTACCTCAGTACTTCTGTTCTGTACCTCAGTACTTCTGTACTGTACTTCAGTACTTCTGTTCTGTACTTCAGTACTTCTGTACTGTACTTCAGTACTTCAGTACTTCTGTACTGTACTTCAGTACTTCAGTACTTCAGTACTCCAGCACTGTACTTCAGTACTTCAGTACGTCTGTACTTCTGTACTGTACCTCAGTCCTTCTGTACTGTACCTCAGTACTTCTGTTCTGTACCTCAGTACTTCTGTTCTGTACTTCAGTACTTCTGTTCAGTACTTCTGTTCTGTACCTCAGTACTTCTGTTCTGTACCTCAGTACTTCTGTACTGTACTTCAGTACTTCTGTTCTGTACTTCAGTATTTCTGTTCTGTACTTCTGTTCTGTACCTCAGTACTTCTGTTCTGTACCTCAGTACTTCTGTTCTGTACCTCAGTACTTCTGTTCTGTACTTCAGTACTTCTGTTCTGTACTTCAGTACTTCTGTTCTGTACTTCAGTACTTCTGTTCAGTACTTCTGTTCTGTACCTCAGTACTTCTGTTCTGTACCTCAGTACTTCAGTTCTGTACCTCAGTACTTCTGTTCAGTACTTCTGTTCTGTACCTCAGTACTTCTGTACTGTACCTCAGTACTTCTGTTCTGTACCTCAGTACTTCTGTTCTGTACCTCAGTACTTCTGTACTGTACTTCAGTACTTCTGTTCTGTACCTCAGTACTTCTGTACTGTACCTCAGTACTTCTGTACTGTACTTCAGTACTTCTGTTCTGTACCTCAGTACTTCTGTACTGTACTTCAGTACTTCTGTTCTGTACTTCAGTACTTCTGTACTGTACCTCAGTACTTCTGTTCTGTACTTCAGTACTTCTGTTCTGTACCTCAGTACTTCTGTTCTGTACCTCAGTACTTCTGTTCTGTACTTCTGTTCTGTACCTCAGTACTTCTGTTCTGTACCTCAGTACTTCTGTTCTGTACCTCAGTACTTCTGTTCTGTACCTCAGTACTTCTGTTCTGTACTTCAGTACTTCTGTTCAGTACTTCTGTTCTGTACCTCTGTACTTCTGTTCAGTACTTCTGTTCTGTACCTCAGTACTTCTGTTCTGTACCTCAGTACTTCTGTTCAGTACTTCTGTTCTGTACCTCAGTACTTCTGTTCTGTACCTCAGTACTTCTGTTCAGTACTTCTGTTCTGTACTTCAGTATTTCTGTTCAGTACTTCTGTTCTGTACCTCAGTACTTCTGTTCTGTACCTCAGTACTTCTGTACTGTACCTCAGTACTTCTGTTCTGTACTTCAGTACTTGTGTTCTGTACCTCAGTACTTCTGTACTGTACTATACTACAGTACTACAGAGTTTGGACGTTACTTGAGTATTTTCATTCTCTTCATACTCCACTACATTCATTTGTTAACTATTGTTACTAGTCACTGTTAGGAATCTGAGTAATAACACTAAATAACCTGATCATTTGATTATTTGTGGTATTTAGTGTTATTATTATTCAGAAGCTAACAACAGTAAATAAGAGAGTGGGAACGAGCCCCACACTTCCTGTAATAATAAGATCAACTGAAAATAGTTCATCTTTTCTCATTTATAAACCAAACTCTATTTACATAACTCAACTTTAAGTGCAACCTTTTTTAGGTTTTATTTTTTTGGAGTGCATATGGTAGCTTTAGCAGGGATCGACCCATCAAGCCCTCCATGTCTTAACAAACAGCCGTACTGATGAGAATCAGTAAAACAGCTTGTTGAGTTCAGGAGGAACTTTAACACAGTCTCTAATACTCTGTCTGTTCAGGTCAGGTTTTGGTGAGAGAGCCCCCTGCAGGATGTTTGTGGTTATCAATGACACCATGACACTGAAGTCTTACTTTTAACTTACAGAAATATTAAATAGAATACAAAATACACTTACTATGTTGAAATATCCCAGATGACGACAACAGATCACAATCTTCACAGCAAAGAGCTTTAGAGACTGTCAAGTCTGTCTCAGGGCATACTACTGTGCTGTCTATATCTCTCTATATATATAGACATGTAAGTATATATATATATATATATATATATATATATATATATATATATATATCTATATATATATATATAGATATATATATATATATGACCTTTAGTGTGTGTGTGATGTTTATCTTATATACAGTGTATATGGGAAGACATGATTATTGACACACAGCAGTAAATGCTAAATTGGAACCCTACTGGCTTTACATAAAATAACCGTGCATTATCAGTTCTAATAACATCTTTCAACATTTACAGATGGAAGCTACCAGTTTACCCATGCTTTAGAAGGAGACCAGTGGTGCACACAGTAATTTCAACACTACTTCCACCTTTCCTAACCCTGTTTTTTAAACAGTTGTCAATTATCATTATCATTATTGTCAGTGGTAGTAGTAGTAGTGGCTGTGGAAGTATTAGTAATAGCAGTAAAGGCATTTATGCTGAATGAGCCCTTTCAATGGAAGTTATATGGATGACAAATTAATAGAGGAACATAAAAACAGAGCTTTGTTTTTGTGCTTTGAAGTTTGAATGAAAAAAGCTTAACTTGAGCATATTCACCCACCCAAACTATATGGAAGGTTTTAAAGGTTGCTGTTGGCCCTAACTACATTAACTCCTGTGTGTGTAAAGATCCCTAAGTGTTGAAAAGAGTGTGCAGATGTTGTAGTGGAGAAAGATCACAAGCTGCAGAAGAATCAGGCTAAATCAGGCTTCACATACTTTTCTATTTCCGTGTCTACCAGTAGATGGTCCTACGAGGGCGGTTGTGACACTTGTTTGTTGCTGCTGTTACAAAATTCTTCTCATGTTTTACCAGTCCCACCCCACCTTACCACACACTGACTCGTAGAGAACAGAGGAAATGAAATGAGCAAAAGCCCGCTTGACACATATCAAAGCAGTTCATTTAGTTGACACGCATTACACACAGGTTTCCTGTGTACACAAATTCAAACAATTACAACATTCACAAGATATTTGTCTTTGCTAGAGACATTTAAGAAGAAGGGAAAGAGATACATTATGGGAGCATCTTCTTCTGGCTTATTGGACGAGGCCAAAATCAGCCACATTAAAGGTAAAGCTACATTTGCATTCTTCTATGTAATCTGTAGTTGTATAAACTTCTTGTGAATATGTTTAGTCCACTGATGAAAAAGAAAAATACAGAGCAAGAGAGAGGAGTTGGTAGGAGTTTCCATAGCAGACACTGTAATTATACACTGTAAAGTGCCTTGAGACGACTTCTGTTCTGATTTTGGCACTATACAAATAAAATTGAATTGAATTGAATTGAATTGTTGCAATACTGTGACAGCTATAGCGGCTGTGGTATTATTGTAGACACTAGTTGTGAAGTAGAAGATAAATTAGTAGTTTCCCTTTTAGCTTGGCATTATGCCTTGCCTTACACCTTTCTCATGTGCTTGTGTAAATTAATCACTTAATGGCATGTGCAGGTTCTAGAACTACACAGTGTCTACTGTATACTGCTCATATATGACATTAGTATTTGAAATCATATAAAACCACTATATGATCTAATGCAATCTAATGCAAAAGTGTTGACATTGTTGGTGTTATTTAGCTTCTATGTGAAAGTCTTCCTACATGCAAGAAGAGCTTGGAAACAAACAATGAGGTTGGCATTTATTCAATACATTTCAGCAAGAGGTAGACAGGAAACATGAGGAGGTGGGTGGGGGGAGGCATGCAACAAGGTCCTGGAACCGAACTGGGGAAATTGCGGTTATATGGTATGGTAGTTACAGCAACCACCAGGCCACCACGATGAATTGTATGACTTTTTATTAAAAATGTGTCCTGGCATGAAAAAGGACGGTGGAATCAAAAGTATAAGAACACAAGTTCATAGCTTTATTACACATTTGTGGATGTGTCATGATGAGAGGCATTGCAAGAGCTAACAGCATATGAACATTAAATAAAAATAATGTGCTATGAGAGTGAACTTTGTTCATTCCTATCTGTGCAGTCCCATACATCTTATCAGCACGTTCACATCCTGGCGCTAATCTCTACGGCAAACAGGACTGTAATTATAGCTATTTCAAACCATTACATGATCATGGGTTGTTTGATCTGTGTGTGTGTGTGCGTAATATGTGATAATGGTCCCATAGATGTAAACAAATGATAAACAGTTTAGGACATCAAGAGCCTCTAGTGACAAAAACACAGCGTTCCATCTCTTGCCATCAAATGACATTTGACTTTGGTCAAAATCCATACATGTACACATACAAGTTAAAAAGGAGCAACCAGAAAACTGTAACACTGATATATGACACCTCAATGACATCACACCCACAAAGTGTCACTCTGTATAGTATATATACAGTATATATACTTTCTATATGACTTCATCACATAATAGAGTTTTGTGCATTTTGATCAGCAGAGATGTTTCTATTCATTTATCCAACTTATTTACATCAAGTCTCTGCTAAATAACAGAAACACCTCTGTATAATGGAGTACAGATCCACAGCATTGATCACTAAAGCTCAACATGATTTACTGCAGAACAGTTTTACCTTTAATTTCCTAATCAACTGCTATCTAAGTGTACAGTATATTTTTTCACTGGATGAGTTGTGATTTACTTACTACTTAGTAGAACTTAATGAAGAAAGTCTTGTGTCTTAGTCCTGTGTTTTTAGCTGCACTTTGCTCAAGTTAGTTGCTAACACTGTAATTTAGTGCTGAACTTTACTGAAAAGTTGGTTTGCTAGACGTATTTTACTGCAAGAAAAGATCATTTATAATGTCATCTTAAATAAATATAAATTAATACCTGTGGTTTCCTGTAATAAATAGCATCTGTGAGTTGGTTCATTCAGTTATGATATTTTTAAAGAGGTCAGACAGGTGCATACAGTGTTTATTTGATGTGCTTGTGTTTGTGTGTATTCAGGTCTTGTTGAGGGTACGTTCCAGAGCTTCAGTGTGTTTTACCGCCAACAGTACTCTACAGCCTACTGTGGACACTTACACCAGGAGGTGGAGCCTAAGAAAGAGGGAAGGGGCCTGTTGCTCACACAGAGGGTAGGAGCAGAACCTGTCAATCAATCCATCAGTGAATACATATTCATCCTGAATGCAGCTGGGCAAAATCTGCAATTATTTAAGACAATGAAAGTTCAGTTTTTGGGTTTGTGTGTGTGTGTGTGTGTGTGTGTGTGTGTGTGTGTGTGTGTGTGTGTGTGTGTGTGTGTGTGTGCAGCTTCAGTATGCCCCAGAAGAGATTCTGTACCAAGGGAATGTTAAGTTCTCCTGCTGGGATGAGCAGGGAAAGAAAAGCAGAGAGAAATACGTCGTCCTGAGAAGAAATTACAAAGTGGAGATACATGAGAACATGGAGGTAACATATTTTCCAAACACAAATATAATTCAATTCAATTCAATTCAATTCAATTCAATTCAATTCAATTCAATTCAATTCAATTCAATTCAATTCAATTCAATTCAATTCAATTCAATTCAATTCAGTTTTATTTGTATAGCACCAAAACACAGCAGAAGTTATCTCAATGCACTTTACAGTGTTTAAGGTTTAAGACCTTACAGAGAATAATTATACAAAAAATAATATAGAAAACCCAACAATCCCATTTGAGCAGCACCAGGAGACAGTGGAGAGGAAAAACTCTCTTTAAAGGAAGAAGCCTCCAGTAGAATCAGGCTCATAGTGGGCGGCCATCTGCCTCGACCGGTTGGGGTGAGTGGAGAGAGAAGAGAGAAAAGAACAGAAGGCAATAAGACAACAACAAGCATCAAGAACATCGGACAGGTTGGTAGGACCAGTAACTGGACTCTGGAGAAATAAATCTCCAAGGAGGAGAATAGAGAGAGGGAGACAGAGAGGAGGAAACACAACTACAGGAGAGAGAAGACACTAAGTTGATGACATGAAATGGTAGAATTTGAATGGATAGAGGAGAAAGGAGAGAGGAGAGGAGCTCAGTTTATCAGTAGAGTTCCCCCAGCAGACTAACCTATATCAGCATAACTAAGAGATGGTTCAGAGTCACCTGATCCATCTCTAACTATAAGCTTTATAAAAAAGGAAAGTTTTAAGTCTAGTCTTAAATGTGGAGAGGGTGTCTGCCTCCAGAACCTGAACTGGGAGCTGGTTCCACAGGAGAGGGGCTTGATAGCTAAAGGCTCTGCCTCCTATTCTACAAATAGGAACCACAAGTAAACCTGCAGCCTGAGAACTGCTCACTACATTACTTTTCTAAATGGTCTGCTTCTGTAAGAGGAGACATTGTTCAGAGTGATATTTATGCATTAAAAGCAGGGCATTCTGGTGCAAACCAGAATGCCCTGGGACATGGGACACCTTTCATATGTGCACTGTATGTATACACACATAGATCTCTTCCAGTTGTAGCAGCTGTTTGCTTATAATTACAGATGTTTGCTTGAGACATATAAATAAACCATGCTGTAAGAATACTTTCTACAGTACAGCAAAAGTTATCCAGCATACCTTATTACATGCAAACATCTTAATGCAGCGATGGAAATGAAGCCTTTGTTGAGTTAAACTTACTAAGACAGTACATGTGCATCCTTGTTAAGTAAACTAGTAGATGTTGTACTTAATAATAATTTCTGTGGTTTTAAATATGTACACTGAGCGATAGGGTATTCATTCATATACCACATTTCACATCTCTCTCGTCTGTGTTCAGTAGACAATGTGAAGCTGACGTCATGCCATGCTAAATTTATATTTACGGGGCACCATGTTGTGAGGATGTCAGTATGTGAAATCCTCAGAGTGAGTTATGAGATCTTGCACATAACCCGTTCAAGAGCTCAGGGATTTATAACTTAAAACCTTGCACTGAGTGTATGCACTCAGTTCAAACGCGAGATAATTTACGATGTCTATACGCTGGAGATCATCTGGGTTATAAGGTTACATGTCCAAACCTTGGTTTTCTTTTTCTTCCTCATTTCCTCCCTTCTCTTCTTCACAGCAGCATTGCAGCAGTGAAGGCCTACCTGTAGTCAGAATAAAGAGTGGAAAAGGTGCTTCCTGCCAGCCTGACTGTTTGTGCTCTCCCAGATAGAAAACTGTACCGAGCCAGGCCCATATGCCCAAAACAGATGATTTTTCATGTTAGAGTAATTGGCCTGTAATCACTTACATACTGTATGTTACTGGTGTTTTCCTGGGTACAGGTACAATCATCACTCTTTAAAACACAGTGAAACCTAGAAAAATGTTGCTGACTGACAAAACACGTGAATCAAAACATTCAACAGCTTTATTAAATCGGACACACCTAACAGGTTCCTCCACCACCCTCTCCATCACACTTCTCTGTGTTTCTGTGCCACCTGTAGAGTGTCAGTCGTGGACATGCGGCTAAGTTGGTCCTCCAGCCAGCGGGGGGCAGTGTGGTGACCACAGAGGAGGAATCCAGAGCTTACCTGGAGAAAACTTGTGCTGGAATACTTAACGGTAGTATTAGCTTATTCCTATATAGTTAATTGACCACAACACGTGTTTACCTGCTGTGTGTTGTTTATTGGTATTACATGACAGGTTTGTTACAACGAAACTGGCATTTTCAAGTAGTAATTAGAATTTTGAAACCTTTCCAAGTACAACTTATTACTGTTTTATTTACAGTTTACAGAAAAAGACTATAAAGTACTATAAGTGCTTGCAACTTTTTTACATGAGTTGATCATAAATGTGAACTGATCTTCACCGCTTCAGCTCAGACATATTCTTAGGAAGTCCAGTATGAATGGCTCTCTACATGGCCTTCCACAGTATCTCTTTTGGGTTGGGACTGGGCACTCCAAAAGGTTTATTCTGTGTCTCCAAACTCCTTCTGTGGTAAATTTACTTTGATGTTTACGATCAATGTCCTGCTTCATCTCCCAGTTTCTTCTGACAAAATACCTTGATAAACTTGGGAATTCATTTTTATTTTTCAACAGCAAGCTGCCCAGGTCCAGAGACAGCAAAGGAGCCCCAAATCATTGGGGACAATATACTTCACTATTCAGATTACGTTTTCTTGCTCAATCTTAGTTAGACAGTGTGGACATCAGGAGAAAAGCTCAGAATAAAGCCACTGCTGCTATATGTTTAAAGGAGCTAGTGTAGGTGGTTTGGGCATCTTATGAGGATGGCTCCTGAGTGCCTTCCATTGGAGTTTTCCAAGCACGTCCAACTGGGAGGATAACCCACAGCAGAGCCAGACCACGCTGAAGAGATTTTACTTTATCAATCTACTGGAATGAGGACACCCAAGGAGGTCCTGGAGAATGTGGCTGAGAGAGAGCCTAGCCATAACCAAAAGAGTTCAACAACCCTTTTGGAATTAGGGGTTTTCTGCATTAAGTTTTCATAAAATGTGGTCTGATCTTCATCTAAGTCAAGACTATTAACAAATACAATATGCCTAAAATAATGACACAAAGAAGTGCTTAACTGAAATGTCCTCTCTATTAAGAAAAACCTCCCCCATGTTGTGTGTTTTGGGTCATTGTCCTGTTGCATTATTCTTACATTCTTACGTTGTGCTGACAAATTTTTGAGGGTTCAAAGTAGCTCCAGTCCACACTTCCAAACTAATTTTCTTAACCTATGCTAACACCTGGATCCCATTAGCTTTTTAGAGGTCATTATTCCAAGGGTTCCCATACTTCTTCCATTCACACTGAGGTTCACATACTTTTTCTTGCCACTGTACTTTGTCACTTTTAAGACTCACTGGCAAGTTAATATATTTAAGAAACATGTCTAAGAGTCAAGGGTTGTTGTCACAGGTTAACACAAACCTCAGCTTCTTTGATTATTGAACATAATGTCATCGGGGATACTACTGCCATGCTCACATCTGTAACAGTGATGTCTTTGTTTGTCTTTTTGTGTTCAGGAGTGAAAGAGGATTCTTCTTCGGTGGTGTCATCTCCAGATGTTTTCGCTGTGTATCTGCACCTGCCTTACAAAGGCCACACCTGCTTCCTGTTTCAAAAGGAAGAGGAACGAGATCACTTCCTGTCTGCTCTTACGACCTGCATAAGACACCAGAACCTTGGTAAGACACTCAAACGGCCATTTATTTCTATGGACTAGTTCATTTCTTGGTGTTGTCTCTACAGCTCTGGATAAAATTGAGAGGCCATGGCAAAATAATCAGATGCATGTATTATATTTTTGTGAACTGCTGACAATATTTCTCCTAAATTATGAATAAAACTATTGTTATCTAGAACACACATTTAAAGGAAATGCAGTTTTTTATTTCTCTTTGCTATTTGGGCTTATTGGAACCTGATAAGTCTAAAAAAACTAAGTTTTCAGGAAGTTTCAGGAAGACATCATATGCCTACAACAACAAATGATAACACATTCAAAACATTTTGCATTAAATACTAGCAATGCCCTTTTCTTTACACACCTATTTGTGAAAGGCTGTGGAACAGTTGTGATCAGCTAGAACGCACAAGAACCCAAAATGTGATGTACACGCATGTGTATGCCAGGTCGTAGGAGGGTATAGTATGCAGTCTGTTCGGATTAGAAGACTTTAAAGTGATAACCTGCTCAGAGTTTGCTGTGGTACTGTGCAGTACTGTCACGCAGTGCAAGACGTAGCCGAAAATAAGGACTTAGACTCGTGTTCAACAGCAACCCTTATCAACATCTCAGCTGACCTTTCCAGAATCAGATGGTACGACTGTGTACCGAAGAGAGGCTACATAACTATCTGAAGAAGGATAACTTCCTCTAACGTATTCATAATTCATAAGAAATATAATGTGCCTAATTGCGCAATTCAATACACTCAAGTGTTTTGAAGTGTTTTTCTGGTACAGCCAGTAGCTAATGCTACCTGACATCACTAATCTGGTGTATTTGTGAGTAATTGACATTATTGAGTCAAGAAGACCTTTACAGTTAATAACTGAACTGATAAAGGGACTTGTGAATGACAAAGTCAGATAAAATAGCATATACTTCACTATAACTTCACTCTACTCGTGTTACCATAATAACATTTTATAGTGTTGTGACGAACTACAGTTGATTGGTGATGGTTGGACGTGCATAGGAAACATGGTTTTAAGCCAAGTTTAACCATCAGAAAGTGACATACAGTTCACTACCAATGTACATTGTTATGCAGAGTTGCAGTGAAAAGATATGAAGTAGTTGTGCAGACATGTGAAATGCACGTTACAAGCAGTTGACAGTGGAGGAGCAGAAGAACTTGAGAGGGGGGCTGATCCAAAAAACGGATCCGATTTATGACCAAGTAACCTTGATACGATCTGAACCATTACTTTTCTGATCTGTTACACCCCTAACATTTTAACATAGACACACTGAGCTCCACATGCATCAATGATTTCAATGGGTCTATCACAAAAGTAAAACAAGAAGTGACTCAGAAGAAGCTTGAAATGAATAAAGGGAAACTCAGTGTGTATTAACACGCACACTATTCACTGCTCAAAAAATGAGCATGATCTCGCGTAGCACACACATTTGTCAGAAACTTTTCTACCTTTTTTCTGTCCAAAACATTGAGGTTATCATTTAGATTGCAGTAGAAACGTTATTGCCACCTCAGTGAAGTGAGCCAGTGTGAGGCGTTTTAGAAATCACAAAGACATTGACATTCACTTCAAAGTGCTGCAGCAGCTTTTGCTACTTGGATATATTGCAGCTTGTAACTTGTGGGGACTGTTGCCCTGGCGACAGATAAAAATATTAATTTTGTTGACTTCCTGTGTGGTTAGCCAGGATACACACCAAACACAAGCCCTTTACTTGAGGTTGCGAAAACACAGCATGTCATAGCTACACAAGCACCAGCATGGTGACAGGAAACAACACATAGCTGGGCAGCAGTGACATTTATAGAGGCCCAGCACGGTGACTTGTGGTCTAATTGATCCTAAAGTAATATATTACTTTTGTTATCCCTACTTATTCTCTTTTGATTTGTTGAATAAAATTAAAGTTCACAAAATCCTTTTTCTTCTGAACCAAGCGGCTGAATAGTTCCCCTGGGGGAAATTTCCCACACAGCACTAGATAAATATGTTATTTAACTAGGTAATGCATGATTAGGGTTTTGCATACTGAATAATAGGTAAAACAGGGTGTATTATGAGCTCATAGTTGTTCATAGTGAAAAACCAGCGTCTTTGATCTTTCAGCTCAATGATTTAATTTAACAGACCACAGGCAGCTAATTTCACTGTAGGTGTGAGATTTCTTTACCAACACAGTAACCATGTCTACTTATCATTGGCCTTAGATACAGAAGGTTTGGGGTTCAAACCCCGTCACAGACACCAGGTGTGTCCTTGAGTAAGACACTCCACGTTAGCTCCCCAGGCGCTATATGTGGCTGCCCACTGCTCCCCCAGGGAGATGGGTTAAATGCAGAGGACCAATTTTATTTGTACATGTGACGAATAAAGGCTTCTTCTTTTTAGGTCAAATGTTTGATTTTTAGCTTGTTATCAGGTTCTGCGTCTAAGTGACCATAAAAAAACACCTGCAGAGGAGACACCTGAGCCATCCCTAACTAGAAGCTTTATAAAAAAGGAAAGCTTTAACCTAAAGCTGAACTGGGAGCTGGTTCCACAGGAGAGGGGCTTGATAGCTAAAGGCTCTGCCTCCCATTCTACATTTGGAAACTCTAGGAACCACAAGTAAACCTGCAGTCTGAGAACAGAGAGTTCTGCTTGGAAGATATGGAACTATGAGTTCTTTAATATAAGATGGAGCCTGATTATTAAGAGATTTATAAGTGAGGAGAAGAATTTTTCAATTCTGGATTTTACATACAGCAAACTTAAAAGCCTGTTAGTGAAGATAAATTGATTTGATCCATTATTGACGTACTGAGCGTTGGTAAAACATCTTTGAGCAGTCTAGTCCTGATGTGGTCCAAGAGACATGTTGATGGTTCAGATGAGCCCATCACATCACATGTCAGTGACATCAGCAAGGAAATGATTTCACAAAGTTTTTAGCTGCATTAGCAGGATTGATATTGATGGTGCTGGTGATAAAGGGAAGTGTGTTCAGCACCATGTGAGCTTTCTGTTCCTCAAATTTCTGCTATTAACTTAGTAAGAAAAGAAAGTTATATAGGAAACCGAAGCACAAACAGCAAAGTAATGGACACAAAGAAATAAAAAAGCAGAACATGGGAATGCTGGATTAAATTTAACACTGATAAACACATTAACACAGGAAGTTAGACCTGTAAAGACCAAGCAGGAGAAATCCAAGTGACAGCATACATGCATGAAGTGAAAATTACACATGGTTCCCGCTGGGGACAATCCTTCAATCAATCTCTCACACACACTCACACACACACACACACACACACACACACACACACACACACACACACACACACACACACACACAGAGGACTGGTCATCAGTTGGTTTAATAGAAATAGAAATTGTGCTGTGCTGGGACAGCAGAAATTCAGAGCTTCATTTCCCCTCACTAACCAAGTCCACCCTGCTGCAGACCCCTGGTGCAATCCAACTTACGAGAGTCAGGCATACATCCGAGCCCTCCAACTCTATCAGCAGGACAAAGGATGCTATGAAACCTGGGAAAAGCTGCTGGGCCCTGAGGAGCAGGTCAGCAAACACACACTTCAACTTTCTGCCTGTCTCTGGTGCTGTGTCCACTTGCTCAACCAAGTGTGTGTTTGTGTGTGCAGGTGCTGGCCTCCCAGGTAATGGAGGAAGTGTTGCCATGGTTGCAGAGTCAGCTTCAGTCCAGAGTGAAGGGCAAGAAGAATGAAAGGATACGACAGTGGTTGGCAGTGAGTTAAACTTGTGCACTAATGCAGGTTGAGAGGGAATTAGGAGCCCTGGACTTCTCCAGCTCCTGTGTGTGGTCGTACCATTTCTTTGGTGCATAATTTCTCCCTCAGTGCTTTTATGGTATTGTGTTATTATGTGTTTAGACAGTGCAGGCAACCTACACACTGGTGCTGGAACAGTTAGCTGCAAGTCTTGAGACTCTAAGGGATGAATGTCGTCAGACAGCACTATCCAATCAGGCGCTCGTCAGATCCAACCTGGACCAGATCATCTCCTCTCATAGTTTCCTGGTGCAAAAAGTCAGAGGTACAGCATGTTGAGCTTTAACATATATAGAAAATTCAATGACTCTTTTTGGATCTGTAGCTGCTATCTGAGTTTATGGCCTGTTAAGAGTCATCCAGTAACCTCTGAAAAAGTCTTTGTGTGTGTGTGTGTGTGTGTGTGTGTTCCAGAATGTATATGTGAGGAAGCAGAGAAGGTGTGCAGTGAGTTTGTAGCCCCCTACATGTCCTCCATCCTTGAAGCACTTACAGAAAACATCAGTGCGGGGATTCAGCAGATGCAAAACATCTTGCGCATGCAGATGGACTCTGTGTTCACAGGGGGGACAGAGGAGACAACTAAGGCAAGAGAGAGTCTTCTGAGTAAAGTTAGTATATCATCACAGAAGTGCCTACAAAGTGTGTGGTTGTGGTTTTATTTCTGTGCGTTGGTGTTTTTTTAGGCCTTGTCCACTCTTGGCGCCATCAGTCTGGATCAGTGCTACAGTCAAGTGGCGAACCTGAAAGAGAAACTTGAAGACTTAAAAGAGCGCTTTAGATTGAACAACACTCAAAGACTGGTTCACTCTGCACATCTGGAGATGGAGCAGGTATGAACCTGTGCTGGAGGTGCAGTCTTTAAGGATCCTAAGCGAAATAGAAAAGGTTGAAGTCTCAGTTTCAGTCACCGAGAGACAAGTCATTTGTTGTTTGTATCTTCCAGCTGTTGGACAGTGCTGTTTACAGCTTAGAGCTGTTCCTCCAAGCATCAGCCAAACTGCAGTCTTCTCAGATTCCCATTAAGATGGACAGAGCTAAAGGAAGAGTGCTGAAGGTAAAGAAGTTAGCTCAAAAATATCAATTTTGTGGCAAGAAAAATAAAAGTATTATAATAAATAATAAACACCCTTACCTGAAACCCTGGTCTAAACCCAGTTCTTACCACAACCAAGTGTTAACCTTCAAACAGCCCTCTGAATATATATACATATATACACACACACATATATATAGAGATATTATATGGCATCTATTGTGGTGTATAAATAAAAGCAGGTCTGACTGTAGCAGGTTAATACCTTTTTATATTTGCAAAAGACTTTCAAGTGATAGTCGATCACATTTTAGGTTGCTTTAGATACAAAATCTGAACAATATACAGAAAATGTTCTTGATATGTTCCTAAGTGATGATGGTACCTGGACTCATTATGTGAAATTGTGTGTGAGCAGCAGCTGGACTATGACAGCAGAGTCGTCCAGAGGAGGCTCTATCAGGAAGCCCTGCTGGAGATCACTCTGCCTGTTCTCACCAAGGAGATGGACAGCAAATGGAAAACGGTGTGTCAAACACTCTGCTTGAGTCTGTTCTACTGCGTCTAACCCTTATTTCAGCTTTCCGCCTCTACAAACTATTAAATGTGTTCTCTGTGTCCAGGAGCTGCAGCAATTCGAACAGTACATTTTCTCTGACTACAGCAGTTTTATCCTGGTTCATAATGTCTATGATGATATACTGAGAAACATCCTCAGTAAGGAAATAGAGACAGGTACTTTAACTATATACACTCTTACTCTAATAATGTGCAGTCAAACTGCACTTTTAGATTTTACTTTGAACTCTACTACTGTGCTACTTTCTCCTCAGTTGTCCAGGATGCTGCCAGTAAGAAGAGCAACAATCTCTTACTGGACACTTCAGATCTGGCCATTAGTCAGTACAGTCTGCTGGGACAGACACCCCCACGCACTGCACCAGACAGCCCAAACATTCACCCTCGAGATTCTTCCTCAGCGGTGCCTGATGAAAATCAAGAATCCACTACCAAGGCAGAGCAGGACGGTCAGGCGGTCACAGCTGACATTTGCCCTCTGAGCGACCCAGGCGATGAGAAACCTGATCCCAGTACCACTTCTCATCAGAACACAGTGCTTGTATCTCCTGTGATTGTTGTGACGCAGCAGTTTGATGAATCTGTGATCCAGGAGGTTTCTGGCTACAATGAAACCAGTGAAGAAGTTCAGCCTGGAGCCGAGAAGCCATCGACATCCGACTCTGCTACAACTGTAACACCTGATTCTAATGCAGCTGTTACACATGAAGCTGGAACAACTGACCCCCCTAGTACCCCAGAGTCCACTAATCCTATCCCTGATTCTCCCAAGCCTTCCACTCTGTCCTCTCAGCAGTCCACTGATGTCCCAGCTGAATGTGACCAATCTGCATCTGAAACCTCTGCAACCTCAGAACACATATCAGAGGATGCTTCTTCCAGCAAAGGCGATCCAATAAAAATCAGCCTTGGGTCACTAAGCGAGGCTATCGGTTGCAGCTCCACAGCAGCTTCTGTAGCGCAGATTAGCGCTCAGCAGCCCACTGACAGAGCTGTCTACCTGACGGGAGACATTAAAGGCAACTGGGAGGTGGAGAGAGCAAAAGAGGAAGAGAAAGGAGCAGCCGAAGAGAAGAGTGAAGAAAGGGTAGAAGATGAAGACAAAGGCAGTGAGGAAGCAGAGGAGAGTGGAGATCATGAAGAAAAGGAGGAAAAAGTGGAAGAGGAGCTTCTCCAAAGCTCTGAGCCAACGGAAGTGCAGCCGGAAGATTCTGCTGAACTGCCAATGGACAGTGTGGCTCTCATCAGAGAACTTGTGACAGAGATCACTGAGGTGAAGATGGAGATCAGCCCCTGTCCCAACAGCAGCAATATGCCCTGACACATCAGGACAGGCCAGCCACATCGACTTAACTCATGCCTACTGTACAGTTTCTTATAACATGCAAGTGAAAAAGTTACAGAAACATCTTGAAAGCTGTTCTTTTACTACTGCACATTCAACTATTCTGTAGTTGTCTGTAGTTCCTAATGTTGGATAAAAGGTACATTTGTTACACTTCTGTTTACCGTTTCTTCTTCAATGAAATGAAATAAATGTTCCAACAAAGACACTCTGTTCTTAAAGTTACTAGTTTATTTCTTGGCCAACTGGCTTCATCAGAACAAGCTCCAACACTAGAGTGATGTATTCTGTAGTATTTATAAAGCTTCTTATAAACTTACAGCAAATCTAAAATCTCACTTTAAAACAACACTGAGTTAAAATTTCAATTGACTGGAGCGTTGAGATGAGAGCACAGAGATGTTTATCCTTCCTCCAGATTCTCTTGTCTCTGAGAGTGACCAATAAACCTACCACTTAATGTGAATTGTGGGACCTTAAATACATAGGATAGTGTCCAGTGAGGTCAACACACAGCAGAATGCTCCTGACCAAATCTGGATTACCTCTGTAGTTTTTGATACTCATAATACTGTTCATAGCAAAGCAATGGGAATGCACTGACAATCTGACAGGTCTGAAAGGTCCATGCAAAGCATTCTGGGAGTCAACATGTAAACAAAAGGTAAATTAGTACAAATGTGCTCTAACAATAAAACAGTTGTATGTCATAGAATGTGAGATTTCATCTTTTATTAGCTGAGTGTGAAAGACAGGAAACCTACTTCTGTTTACAGTTTTTAAGTATCAATAAATTCAACTATTAAAAAAAATACATAAATTAATAACTTAGAAAATACTAAACACAACCATGCATTAAATTATAAAGGAAATCATGTCACCACTGTGTGTGTGTGTGTGTGTGTTGATGTAATGGTGTATTCAGAGGAGGGTGAACAGTACACAAATAGATAATGATGAGATCTATTTTTGCTGTCAGCTAACTGACAGTTTATACCAGACTTGTCCTCCATGTCCTGTTTACAAGATGTAAAACACTACAGCCCATCACATCACATGTCAGTGACATCAGCGAGGAAATGATTTCACACAGTCTTTAGCTGCTTTAGCATGATTCATACCGATGGTGTTGGTGATAAAAGGAAGTGTGTTCAGCAAACACTGTATGTGCAAATATGCCTAAAAGTATGAACAGTATGTACTGGAGCCAGCTGTCACACTCCTTTTCATGCAGTTTGTTCAATGGCACAATAACCAATATGTCTGGTTTGTCAATTGTATTTATGCTGCATTCAGACATGGAGGAACATTTAAGAGCTCCCTTAACCAATGCAGTCCTAATATTTCTAAACCCTGTTTCCAGAAAAGTTTGCTTGATAATGTTTTGTAAATTTAAGGAGATTTAGTTGTGATGCTGCAACACCCAAAAAAAGTTAGGACAGAGTGAGAAGAGTGAGAGTTTCATGATTGGCTAAATGTCAATCAGAGAGGAGGAAGCTGTGCATCAATTGTGCACAGAAACACAGCAGGCTGCACTGTGGGGATGGTATTACCCAGGTGATGAGTAGTGCCTGGTGCCTCATGCACTCAGAGTCTTCTTCTATCTGGCAAAATCTAAGTTGGCTGTAATCCACCATATACACACAGGTGTGTGCCTGTGTTTGCCACCAGTCATGGTACTTACTGTACATTTGTAAGCACTTAGCTGGAGTCCACCTCTGTAGCCCTAACAATAGTAATGACACAGTGAAAACATCGATTTATGCATGGCACAGGCAATACAGACATGAACACAATACTATACCAATAATGTTGACATACAGTATGTACAGTACATGCAGTCAAAATTAAGCAATGCTATTTTCACGTCACAGTCATATCATGTTGACTGGTGCAGTGGAATGTTTGAGGAGGCAATAAATACTCATAATTACTTATGAAAAACATGCAAAGACTTATCAGCATTAGAAATGTTAAGGCTGTAATTGAAATTATTCACTGACCCACTAAGAACTAAACATAAGAAGACAGTGGGTAAGGAAGACTTAAATACTTATCTTCGGCATTACAGTATGAATGAATTGTGACTGCTTGGAACTGAGTTTATCTTTGTTTTGTAATAACTAGTGTAAAAACTGTAGTAATAGTAATTATCACTATTTTTGTTTTTCCAGCTTTTATGACCATTATCTTCCCAATGTACTTCCACCACAGTCGTGACCAAGAGATTCTAGCAGTAAAAGACCAGTAAAGAGTGGACTCAAACCAGTGGGTGTCTATGAATACTGATAAAAGGGCTGTTCATCAGGTCTGAAGCCGTATGCAGTAGCTGGTCTTCCAGGTGATGACCTGGTCTGGTCGAAGACATCAGTGTCTCTGAAAATTAAGAAAAAAAAAAATTAACGCGGAAAAAGTGCAGATTAAACAGGGGTGGCCCTGCTGAGTCTGCCAGCAGTTAGATTAGAGTATCATGTCATGTTTCTGTTACAAATGATAGTTCACAGCTTCAGAAGCTGGGAACACTCCCCGGTAGGGCTTGTAATGGCCGTAATGAGTCTCCTACTGCAACACAGCCCTCCCCACCTTATGCAACCCGCTGCCACCTGGTTATAATGCATTCATAGAAGTATTAAAACAAACTAGATACCCATCAAAACATAGTGCCCATTCAGTACTAGCAAAGTAGCTCAGTGGCACATTGTGTGGACTGATCTGAAGGTTTGGATTTGGAGAATCATTACACCCCTAGCCCTTGATCTGCTTTACTTAAATATGATTGTTGACTTAGAAATAGTGCAGACTGCTGAATATTTGTTCTTCAATTCACACATCTTAATGTCTTATAGTTTTAATGTTTCTAAATGGTCAAATGTGTGATTATTTCCTGGTGTACATAAAAACATATCACAGACTTTATAAGTGGTTTACAGGTGGTTTCATTTACATTTACATTTACATTTAGTCATTTAGCAGACGCTTTTATCCAAAGCGACTTACAAGTGAGGAACAAGGCAAGCAAACAAAATCTAAGTCAAGGAGAACCAACATCAAAGCAAAGTGCTATCGAAAAAGTGGTGAAGAAGTGGTGAAAAAGTTTCAGATGTCCGGACCCAACTTTGGTTTCACCATCGAGCCATTTAAAGTGTGACACCATCCGATCCGTGCTTGTAATGTCTGAGGACTACCATTATCAATGCCACACACTTCTAACCTGTGCTGTTCTACAACTGATCTGATCTGAATTTCTTACCACATTCTCTTGTCGTTGTTTGATTGTTTTGGAAGAATTTTCACTCCCAATTGTTTTTCCATTCCAAACATTTCTGAAACGTGTTAATTTACCCCATAAGGTGTGAGTCTCCATTTTGAGCCTGTGGGTCACAGAAGAAATCTGGGCTGATAGAACCGTCTGCTGGAGTTATTCCATCTAAAGAAAAACACACACACACACACACACACACACACACACACACACACATTACTTCAGAAGCTCTCTGGTGCTGCAGATAGTGCTTGAACATCATAAGCCAGGATGATGGCTGATGCTTCATGGACACTGTACGATGATCTTAAGTTACTGTGACTAAACCTTTCTTGAACTTGTGTGTACAGTACCTGCACTATAGAACAGATCAGCCCTGTCATTGTCGTTATCATAGAGATATGGTTCAGATTCATCAGCCTGGCGACTTTCAACCATCTCCAGCCACTGGTTGTTATGGAAACGAAACTTCTCTGACTGAATCTTTCTTCCCCACTCTTCATCATACTCCTGGAAGACAAAGAACAGAAATTAAAAAACAACCTACAGACATAGAGGAACTTGAGTTTCTATTTTGTATTATAAAAGTAACAGTCCTTATGTGTTACTCTTTACTGTTCCCTGAGCCTGCATCACCAACGGCCATTTCACTTACAGCAATAATGTCGAGGGTGTTGTCACACACTTTTCTAATTTCAGCATTCTTGTCGTGCATCAGATCAATCAGGTAGGCCGGAGCTTCTGGAGAGAAGGTTAAAGACAAACCACAGGAACTGCTGAGGGTAGTGGTGTAAAGCTTTACAGTCTGTGGAATCTGTCTCACCTCGACTCCAGGAATGGTGAACCCAGCTAAAAGATTCCCACTGATCTTCACATTTAGGGTAGACAGAGTCACACTGTGGGAAGGATACGGGTGTCTTTGATGATGACGTCCCGCGTAGCTTGATGAAAAACCATCTGATAGAAAACATAGATGATCTGACACACAAACTCGTCGTCCTCCTGCTGGGCTGCATTGAACAAACCAAAGAACATATGGGGAAACCAGGTTAAAATACTGATCCTTACCTAAAGTAGGATCTCTGTTAGCATGTTTCACACTGAATATTGCCTATTAATTATCATTTATATAAACCTAAAAAAAAGTCTGCAACACAACAGCTTGAACTACCGTTAAGAAGCTCGATAAGAGCAGGGATAATGCCAGATTTAGCCAGCATGGCAGCACAGGCGTCATCCATGGAAACTGTTCCAATCATTATCACCACCTCAAGGATGAGGTCATCCTCTGCTGAGCCTGAAAGACACACACACACATCCGAAGAGGAGAAAATTCAAATACAAATAGTAGAAACATCATTGTTTGTCCAGAACGTTTATTTACTTTCTAATGGAGTCAGCATTTGGGGCATCCACTGTAAAATAAGAAACAGGTGTATCTCTTGGACCACAGATATGCAATGCTCCTAGAAACAAAGTCAACGACTGAGGGGAAGGTCACAGATTTTGCTTGTAACTCTAATAAACCTCAGCCACATACTTTATTCATTCACTAAAGAGGATGTGCACTTGCAGTCTTCCGGCTGATCTTGCTGGTTTCCTGAGAGGTGTGGAAGTGATCTTTACATATGGTTCTAGGTCACTGGCTATTTGGGATATAAGTAAATCAGGCCCTAAGTGACTTTGTTCTGCACAAACAGCTAATCTCTGCAGGACTTCTGCAGCTCTGTTAGACTGACTAGTTTCTGTTTAACTGTAGAAGAAATCTAGGAATTTACTTGGACAAACCTCTGTTTTACTGCTTCTTTCTGCAGTCAATGGTTTCCTGAAACCTGGAACTCATAGGCGTCACCAGATATTAGGTTTCTTCCCTGGTGCCCTGCAGTTGTCCTCAGTTGCACTGTGCAACCTGCACCAACACATACAGTGGCTACTAAACCTTAGATTAAGAGGATGTTTTGCTTTTCTGTCCAGCAGATGTGCAGTTTTATATAAAATATCTTTTTGATCTTCCAGATCTTTGTCTTGACTTCAGCCTTTCACCTTAACTGCCATTTGTTAATGCCATTCAGGACAGTGGAACGTCTGTAGGTAATAATCAGCTTCATTGTCAGACCCGCAGATCCACAGAGGAGCATTGTTGAGTTCAGTATCACCGTGTACTTAGCAGACAACGCCAAATCCCTAATGGTAATTACTGAGCTGCATTTCAAGGTCTAATGAGTAAACTAAGGCCTCATTCATTAAGTCTTAGTGTTTTACAAGTTGAAGGTTTCTCTAAATTACACCAGTACCTGGTTTTAGTCTGTCTTTGAGGTAAGGTACCAGATTGTACTCCTTCAGCACCAACTCCCAGTCTAGGTCAGGGATGGTGAGGTTAGCCAACATCCCCAGACACTCCAGAACCCACTCCTCCTCTTCCTCTGCACGGATCTCTGCTGCCAGGTCACCAACATAGTCCTGGCAGAAACAGAAATGGACAGAAGAGAACATTCATGGGAGTGAAACAAATCATTTTCACTGCACTACTACCACCAACAGCAGACTTACAGGTAAATATAAGAGAGCTCTGTCACGGAGTAAGGAGGGATTTCTGGGGAACCAGAAGAGTAGGGATAACCGGATAGACACACCCCTTTATTCTGACAATAGTTCACTATCTGGACTTGATTACCGGACAAAACTAACTCAACTAAAGTTGAAACGCTGAAAGATTCAGATTCTATTCTATCTATTAGATAAACTGCCACAGTGTGGCTGGTCTCCCCCTAAAAACATTAACTCATGAATTATTTATTGTTATTATCATTTCATTTTCACCAAATGTGCATGGTGACACAGCAACCTTATGATTTAAAACGCACAACCACATTTAGTTAGTAATAATAATAATAATAATATCAGAAAACCAATACCAAAAACAGGCTTCCAACACTATTAGCAATCCTTCCTACTGTCGGACTATTGGGGTTTAGGGAGTACCACTGCTTTTATGTGTATGTATAACCCACTATGAAGAGTGGTTTGGTTGGTCCATCATGTTGTGAAATGTTTCTGATCATTTTCATCAGCAGGCAGTCTTTCATCTTCAGAGCCCTCTTCATTAACATCTTCAATCCATTTCCTACAAAGAGACAAAGACCATCAGAAAACAGAAAAAGATCAACTACATTAACACAGGTAATCTTCCTGCTAAGATCCTCATTAAGAAACATAATCAAAGCTAAGATGCCACTACTAAGACTAATGAGATGTTTGGAAAGATGAATTTGTGGAACATGTTGAGATTTTACAGAGCCGGTGGTCCACTGCCTGACTCATTCTTGATACCATAAAATCAAACATAAATATACGTACCCTCACACATAAGCTGAGCATTCTTCTTGTTTGCAGCCAGGTTGATGAGGATGGAGATGAGCTCAGCTTCAATTTCCTTCTCACCAAACTCAAACAGCATTTGCATAAGCTAGACATAGAGAAATATGCAGTCAATTGACTTCATACTTATCATCAAGGGTTTGTTTAAAGTGGTTTTAAGTGGCTGCTGTTATACCTGAGGTACGCAGTCAGTGTAAACAAACATGCCCTTGTAACGATCGTCAATGCTGATGTGATACAGGACACGCATGGCTACCAGACGGTTGTTCTCATCACCTGCATGACAACATATCTATATTTAACAAGGGTCAACAGCTGGCAGAAGAAAGTGGAGAAAGTAAATCAATTCCCTGCTGGCACCACAAAAACTCATTATTATTATTATACTACTCATTATTATTTGCTCTGTGAATAAAATTACATTTACTCTAATCCAAAAGCGTAAATCCAATTTACAGAGTGTTACAGTTATACTGTGTGATGCAGTGTTAGTGTATGTATTTACCCAACAAGGCACACAGTTTAGGTAACAATCCAACTTCCACCATCTTGGCTCTGAGTCCAGAGTCAAAGGACAAGTTGAGCAGCAGACGCAGAGTCAAGTTTAGAAGATCTTCGTGGTCACAGGGAACTAGGCAAGCCAGTCGTTCTATAGTATCCACCTCAGCCTGCAAAGCATACGCAAACAGATGAGATCAGAACAGAACAGAATAGAAAAGCTCTGAATGAGAACAAATTATAATAAAACTAAAAATAACAAGGAGCCAAGAGGTATTAGAGAACACTGAATTTCAAAGCACGCAGTACAGGTACTAAATTGGGCATAACGTATTTTTGAGGCATATTGGACATTCTATCATTACTAAAACCCCAAAAAGAGGAAAGTTAATGAAAAACTTAAATGGGAATATTAACAACACTATTATAAACCAACCAATTCTCTATTTTGTGATCCTTTTATTGTTGTACAATAGTGTTAATTCCACCAAGCTCGGATAAAAATACATTCAACCTGTGTGTGAGCAGGAAGTGGTCTGGACCCGATTAGCAGCATTCCCCTGTCACAGATTTGACAGGGGAAAGTTCGGGAAATATATGACAATATTAATAAGAAAGAAGTATAATAACGTTCCTGCTGTGTATACAAAAACACAAAGCTAAATCACACTGGTCCGACTGTTCAGCTTTTCCATGAAAGTTTCTTACTCTTTTGTGTGTGTGTGTGTATATATATATATATATATATATATATATATATATTTTCCCGAACTTTCCCCTGTCAAATCAGATGCTGCAGCACTGTGAAACTAAGCTAGGGTCAAGAGACACAAAGATTGTAATACAGCTCATTAACAAAACATGTTCCCCACGTATGTTTTGTTCAGCTTATGTTCAAACAGTATGGATTTAGCATTTAAACTGTAATCAACATTAGGTAAAGACGCTTTTACTGGCGTGCATATTATTATCCACTTAACTGGCTTTTAATAACACTGCTATGCTGATGTCACACAACTCTTTGTATCTTTTACCTGGAATAACACGATGACTCATCACATGTTTTTGCTTATCTCTCTGACATCTCTGCTTTCAATTCAGTCTCTTCAAGACAGATGTTCTCGTCTTTCCAGCAAGACCGTGCATACAGCACAGCATCAACATCAACTTGGGTCCTTCTGCAATTGTCCCCACAAAGTTTGCTCAAAATTTTGCAGTCATCACTGCCGACCACCTAAAGCTTTGATGACCACCTTTCAGCCATGCAGATTTGCCCTCTATAACTACAAAATGATGCCCTGCAATGCCCTACCAACAGGGCTACCAACATGTACAATCAAACATCTGATAATGATCCAAAATGCAGCAGTACTTCTCATCATACCGCAAACCAAGATCATCACAAGACAGAGAAATGTACAGTCGTTTGCCATATGCATGTGGTTGACTGAATGTGTTTCAGATATGCACAGATTAAAGAATAAAGCTGACTTGTTTAAGCTACAGTTCTGAAAACAACAATCAATGAGCCACACCATTACACAGAATGATGTGTTTTTTCATTGGGCAAAAAAAAGGTCACTGTAGTTTTTAAGGTAATGTTTTATGTATATTTTTTTACTTTTTTAAGTTTCACCCTCTTTTAAGCTTCTTTTGTTCCTCCTTCCACCATTTATGTAGTCTAACAGGTTGAATTTTTATGTACACCTTTTCCACTCACCATGTCATTTTTGTTCTCCAGGAAGATGGACAGTTTTTTGAGGAATGAAACCACCAGGACGAGCAGCTCCTCATCGTCCCGTTCAAGAACTCTGACCAACAGAGCAACAATATTTTTATTCCTCATCTTGAGCTCCGTCCTCGTGTCCTCAGCAAGGTTCAACAGAAGGTAAAGCGACACTAAAAGAAAGAGACATGTTTAGGTTTCATAAAGCTAGTTTGTAATAAAGGTTAACGGGCTCAGCCTTGTAAAACATCACTATGAACTAATGCTACGTTGACCTTCCTAGAGAAAATGCTGTTTAATATTACATAAGTACATAGTCAACATCTTAAAAAAAAAACAACACACACATTCTGTTGAATATATTGAAAGACCAGCCTACCTCTAAGCAGCTGCTCCTGTTTGGCCAGAAGGCCTTGGTATTTCTTCAGAGCTTTGCCTTGGTCTCTTCTTAGGGAACCATTCTCTGGTGCTGACTCACGTACACAAAATGTTAAAGAGCAAATACTTCGCCCGTCCAAAAAAAAAAAAAAATAAATAAAAATAAGTAACTACCTGGAATTAACGAAGCAAAAAACTAAGAGCCCCTTGGATAATTACTGCATGGATGATTATTTATAGTTGGCAACAAGTTATTTAACCCAAACTGATACAGTGAGTAGCTTCTCATTTCTTAAACCATTTTAAAAGACACATCCTGTGATTGCGGAAAAGATGTGATCACGGTTGGCTAACGTTAAACATTAAACGTTTGGTGAAATGAAATCGTAAAAAAACAATGGCAGAAGGGAATTTGAGGAATTAGGACTAAAGAGCTGTGTAGCATGTAGTAAGAAAACCATTTGTCCGTGAGGCTAATTGTGGAAAAAAAGGCTTAAATTTGCTAGGGACCATAAAGATTGGACTGGAGCAATGGAAGAAGGTCATGTGGTCTGATGAGTCCAGATTTACCCTGTTTCAGAGTGATGGGCCCATCATTCTCTCTCCCGTAGCTATGCTTCCTCCTAACTGTCTCTCTACCTTTCTGCAGGTATCCTCGACTTTGTTGCTGTATATCTCTAGAGTGCAGTTACTGGCACTACCCACCTTCTTGTTGTTGTTTTTGTTTCATGCTGTTCTTTTCTCTCTCCTCTTTCCATTCACCCCAACCGGTCGAGGCAGATGACCGCCCACACTGAGCCTGGTTCTGCTGCAGGTTTCTTCCTCTAAAGGGAGTTTTCCCACTCCACTGTTGCCTAGTGCTGCTTAGGATTGTTGGGTTTTCTATATGATTGGCTTGGCTTGGAGGACGCGCGTGTTTTTTTTCGTCTGAGAGCAACAGCGGGATTTTTAAAACTCTACACAACATTTCTACAACTCAGGTACGTTAAAATGAGTAATATTCAGCTTGTTCAGTGTGTGGAGTGCAGGATGTTTAGACCGTCTTCCTCCGTCGTTAGCGGTAATTTTACCTGTGACAGGTGTGTGCTAGTTAGCACTCTGACGGAGAAGATAACAGCGTTAGAGGAGCGCATCCAGACTTTAGAGAGGGTTAGAGAGAGTGAGAGTAGTGTTATTTCTGTAGAAGACAGTCTGGGTGCCGCGGGCGGAGATAGCCAGTCCCCGACTCCGGCATTAGAGCCCTCACAGCGGGGCGAGTGGGTGACGACTCTGCGGCATACTCGCGCAGCCAAAGCTAAGGCTAAGGCTAAAGCTAGCCCACCGGAGCACACCACCCCCGCGCTTCACGTGTCCAACAGGTTTGCCCCTCTCAGTGATTCACCCGCTGAGAAACCTGGAAGAACTCTGGTTATAGGAGACTCGATCATGAGACACGTGAAATTAGCCAGACCTTTAGGTCAGCGGCTGTGGTCAGGTGTATCCCGGGGGCCAGGGTACCGGACATTGAAGGTAATCTTAGGGCCTTAGGACAGCATAGCTTTTCTAAGATAGTGGTACATGCTGGAGCTAACGATATACGCCTTCGTCAGTCTGAGGTTACCAAGAATAACTTTAAAGAGGTGTTTAAATTAGCGAAGGCGATGTCCGAAGTGGTAATCTTCTCTGGCCCCCTCCCAATGAGACGAGGCGACATAACCTACAGCAGGTTATGGTCGCTGAACCGCTGGATGTCCAGGTGGTGCTCCGAAAACAACGTGGGCTTCATAGATAATTGGAGGACCTTTGAGGGCAAACCTGGCCTGTTAGGGCGGGACGGTGTCCATCCCACTCGGGAAGGTGCTGCTCTCATTTCTTGCAGTATAGCTCATAGTCTAAGATCAGGCCTAGCTAGTCGCTGACTACCCAGAGTCCAGGCCAGGGAGGCTAAACCAAGTGTCTGCTAGCTGCACAGAGTCGTCATTCAGGGTTCAACATATTGAGACTGTGTCTGTTCCTCGAGCTAAACAAAAAGTCAGAAAAACCCAGAAAGTCTGTTTTAATAATTTAATTAACATACAGACCTCAAATTCAGAGCACACTGATTGTGCAGCCAGCACCTCTGATCTGAAGTTAGGATTGTTAAATATTAGATCTCTTACATCTAAAGCTCTTACTGTTAATGAAACTATCACAGATCAGGAGTTTGATATACTCTGTTTAACAGAAACCTGGATTAAACAGGACGAGTATGTAGCTTTAAATGAAACAACTCCTCCTGGATACAGCTACATTCACCAGCCTCGTCTGACTGGTAGAGGAGGAGGTGTCGCAGTTATTTACAATGATAAACTGACTATCGTACAAAAGCATGTACACAAATTTAAAGCTTTTGAATGTCTTTATAGTAACATAACAAGTGTAGATACAAATATAAAGTCTGCTCAGCCGATCCCGCTAATTATCATTTACAGACCCCCAGGGCCCTACTCTGAATTTCTCTGTGAATTTGCAGATTTCCTTTCTAACCTAGTTGTTTCTGTAGACAAAGCGTTAATTGCTGGAGATTTTAATATTCACTTTGAGAATCCAGAAGACCCTCTGAGAACAGCATTTATGTCCTTATTGGACTCGCTAGGAGTAGATCAGTGTGTAGTAGGACCCACTCATAAAGCGGGTCACACTTTAGATTTAATAATATCATTCGGTTTAAGTATAAGAAATTTACTTACACTCCCACTGTCTGAAGTTATCTCAGACCACTATCTTGTTTCAACTACAGTGTGTCATATTAATAATGTATACTCAGCGCCGCGCTATCGCATTAAACGTACATTTACATCAACTACCGCACAGAGCTTTATTAGTAATCTTCCAGAGTTATCAACTTTGATTGGATCACTGTCTGACCCTACTGAACTAGACCAGGCGACTGAATATCTAGAGTCATCACTCCGTTATACCTTAGATAATGTAGCTCCAGTTAAAAGAAAAGTCATCAGAGATAAGAAACTCGTTCCCTGGTATAACGATGACACACGCGCCTTAAAACAGACTGCTCGAAAGTTAGAACGTAAATGGCGCCAAACTAAATTGTTAGTATTTCAGATAGCTTGGAAGGAGAGCATCCTGAACTATAAAAAAGCTCTTAGTGCAGCTAGATCAACGTATCTCTCCACTCTCATAGAAAACAACAAAAATAACCCTAGATTTTTATTTAATACAGTAGCCAAATTAACTAGAAAGAAAACCACTGCAGATATCTCCACAACAACGTTGTGCAGTAGTGAGGACTTCATGAACTTTTTCAATAACAAAATTGTAAATATAAGGCAGAAAATTCAAGCTTTAAAACCAGACAATTGAGTTGATGCAGATGACGAGCTAACCTCAGCAGATCAGTACCTAGATTGCTTTACTCCTCTTGAAGAGAATGAACTAATTTCACTCATCTCTTCTGCAAAATCTTCAACCTGTACATTAGACCCTATACCGACACACTTTCTAAAACAGATAGTGCCAGAAATAATAGAACCCCTGCTGACAATCATAAATTCCTCACTCAGCTGTGGGTATGTCCCAAAGTGTTTTAAATTAGCAGTTATTAAACCGCTAATCAAGAAACCTGATCTCGACCCTTGTCAGCTGTCAAATTACAGGCCGATATCAAACCTCCCCTTTATCTCTAAGATTCTCGAAAAGATAGTAGCTGGGCAGCTATCCTCGTATCTTCATAGAAATAACATACACAAACTCTATCAGTCAGGATTTAGGCCTCATCACAGCACAGAGACGGCCCTTGTTAAAGTAGTAAACGACCTCCTATTGGCCTCTGATCAGGGTAGCGTCACTATGCTTGTGCTACTCGACCTCAGTGCAGCTTTTGACACCATTGACCATAGTATTCTCCTTCACAGACTAGAAAATGTTGTTGGAATTAGGGGAACGGCCCTCTCCTGGCTTAGGTCCTATTTGACTGATCGTTATCAGTATGTAGATCTAAATGGCGATTACTCCACATGCTCTCCAGTGGAGTTTGGTGTTCCACAGGGTTCAGTTTTAGGCCCCCTGCTTTTTTCCCTCTACATGCTTCCTCTGGGCAACATTATCCGTAAGCATGGTATTAACTTTCATTGTTATGCTGACGACACACAGTTATATGTTTCATCAAAACCAGATGAGATCAAACAGCTTAATAAAGTTGAGCAATGTGTAAAGGATATACGGGACTGGATGCTAATTAACTTCCTTCTGCTAAATCCTGATAAGACAGAAGTACTAGTTATAGGATCATCTGCAGCTAGAAGCAAGATGTTAGATCACACTGTAACTCTAGATGGCCTTTCTGTTACATCTAGTGCAACAGTAAAAGACCTTGGTGTGATTCTAGATTCCAGTCTTTCATTTGAAGCTCATGTAGATAATATCACCAGGACAGCTTTCTTTCACCTCAGAAATATTGCCAAGATAAGGAATATTTTGTCACTAAATGATGCAGAAAAACTAGTCCATGCTTTCATCACCTCTAGGTTGGACTACTGTAATGCCTTACTGTCTGGCTGTTCAACCAGGTGCATAAACAAGCTTCAGTTAGTTCAGAATGCAGCAGCGAGAGTCCTCACTAGAACCAGAAGATACGATCACATCACGCCTATCTTATCTACACTTCATTGGCTCCCCGTGAAATTTCGCATTGATTTTAAAATACTACTTTTGACATTTAAAGCATTAAATGGTCTTGTGCCGCAGTATCTAAGGGAATTGCTAGTGTCTTATGATCCACCACGCCTACTTCGATCAGAGGATGCTGGCTACCTGTCAGTGCCTCGTATCCTAAAAACTACAGCTGGGGGCAGAGCTTTTTCTTACAAAGCCCCAAAGTTATGGAATAGCCTTCCAAATAGCGTTCGGGACTCAGACACAGTCTCAGTGTTTAAGTCTAGGCTGAAAACCTACCTATTTAGTCAAGCATTTGAGTAAATAGATTTGGGAAGGACTCATGGACGCAGAGCATTATGGTGAACTGGTATGTTTAGATACTGTCTTCCCAACTCTCACTGATCACTCAGGTTTGTTGATGGTGAAGTGTTTGGTTGCTCTACATCCCAGTGAGCCCTCATCTCTGTGTTTCCTTCTGAACCCACCCTTTTAGTTAGGCTGTCATAGTTAGTCCTGCCGGAGTCCCTGCTGCACTATTCTACATATACATTCACCTCAAACTTTATCTGACTGTGAATACAACTAACTGCCATCTCTCCTCTTCTCTCTCTTTCCCTCTCCCTCTCTCTTTTCCCTCTTCCTGTCTCGCTGTCGAGCTACACGTCATTCCACCCTTTGCCCTCTGGACCTGTCTGACTCGTCCTGATGCCCAACTTCTGGCTGGAGATCTCGTCGTCTGGATCCACCGTTTGCCCTATGGAATGCGTTTGGAGACTGGATTGGTCACAAGCTACTATGATGTCGGTCCCGGCCTCGGCGGACGTCGGAAGCTGTTTCTTGGAGGTCTCGACTCAACGCTCGATAGTCAAGGAATGGAACAAGTCTGCCTGCAATAACTAACTGGACTCCATATTAACTTAAACGACATTAACTGTTATACTGGACTGCTGCCTACACGGCATGTAATCACCCACATGAGGATGGGTTCCCTGTTGAGTCTGGTTCCTCTCAAGGTTTCTTCCTGTTGCCTTCTCAGGGAGTTTTTCCTTGCCACCGTCGCCCTCGGCTTGCTCATCAGGGACAATCTGATTATTAGGATTCTTACACATTCACTGTTCATGTACTGTTCTTTGGTTGTGTAAAGCTGCTTTGTGACAATGTCAATTGTAAAAAGCGCTCTACAAATAAAATTGAATTGAATTGAATTGAATTGAATATAATTCTGTATACAGTTATGTTTTGTGAGATCTTAAACCTTAAACACTGTATTGAGATGACTTCTGTTGTGATTTCGTGCTATACAAATAAAATTGAATTGAATCAGGGTAAGAAGAGAGGTGGACGAAGTGATGCACCTATCATGTCTAGTGCCTGACATACTGTACAAGCCTGTGGGGGCAGTGTTATGAACTGGGGTTGCAGTAGTTTGTCAGGTCCAGGTTGAGCAACTCAAAGAATGAGGTCAGGTGACTACCTGAATATACTGAATGATCAGGTTATTCCATGCATAGTGTTTCAGGAAGCATGACACATCATTTCACACATAGACTGGCCACCACAGAGTCCAGATCCCCACCTCATTGAGAATCTTTGGGATGTGCTGGAGAAGACTTGACTGCAGCAGTCCCACTCTCCCATCATCAACATAAGAGCTTTGCTCAACAGGAGTAAATGTTGTGACAATGTAGAAGCCTACCAAAATGATGCCACAGCAAGTGTGTGCAGGCAGTGTATTATTATTATTATTACAAACAATTGTAAGTTATTTACTAAAATAAAGCGAGGGAGAAATGACAGCATATAAAAGGATATAAGCTTTGTTTTTCTTGTGTAGCTCCTCGCGCCACACATCATATCTCTTCAGCTCGTGTTCCACCACGCTCATACACAATGCACCTATTTTATAATGACTCACCACTCCATGAAACTGGGAGAAACTGAAGAAAAGAAGGGCCACTGTGTAAGAAGCTGACACAGGACAGCAGTACAACAAAACAAGGTAAAGGAGCGTGGGGCACTGTGTGTGTGTTGTACCTAGAGAAGCAGAAGAAGATGTAAATGATGATAGTAGCCAGCTCCACACTCTGTTTCCAGTCCTCCCTCAGTACTCTGGCCAGAGCCCCTAGAGCTGCCTCTACGCAGAGACAGACACAGTTTTTCTATGACATAGCTTGTAGGTACAAATAAAGACATCGTGTATAAAACTAGAATTACTGCATCATGGTTGACAGCCTCTGCTACCCACTGACACTGTAGTTTACATGCATTTTAGTCCAGACTCAAATTCTAATAAGTTTGTTAATGAGAGCAGGTGTTTTTGCCAGATTTAATGAAATTCCTTCCAGGTGTTTCTTAGATATAGCATTAATGAGAACTGAAAACACATGAGGTCACAGTGGCTTTGCCCTTTGACCACTAAAATCTAATTAGTTCATCCTTAACCCCAAGTGTACCGAATTTGAAGGAATTCCTTCAAAAGATTCATTAGCACAACTCGTTAGCTTAGTCAAATGTTGAATAAAGCAAGTTTTTGGCAAGGTTTGAATCTGTAGTAAGGACCCAGCCTACAGCAGAACAATATATGCATTCTACAGTCTACAGTCTTGTAAACCAGTAATTAGGAAAACTCCTGAACAAAAAAAAACAAGAAAAAGCATTAACAAGTAAAGTGAAACTGTACCGTTGTGCAGCAGCTCCTCCAGGTTGTCGGGGTTGCGGGCAAGCTGCAGAATGAGAGCAGAGCCTCTGATCTTCTCTGGGATGCCCTCATAGAGCAGCTCAACATACTCATCCACTCTGGTTATACTGGCTTCCTCATTTAACTGCACATACAGAGACAATAAAAAGATACATACACACACTGCTAGTGAATTATAATAAATGACCCATTGGTTTTCACTAGCCAAACTGTAGGTTTGATTATGAACAATGAAATTATATATTTTTGCATCATACTAAGGCCTAATATTTTTGATTAGTCCAAAGAGAGCACCACTGAAATCTAAGAGCAGACAGGACTTCTGTTCATTCAGTTTTTATTTTTATGTAACAATTACTAACAGTAATAGAAGAGCTTCAATTTATGCTTCGTTATTATAGTTTTGTTTACTTGATTTCAGTTTTTCTTTGAACCAATCATATTCTTTCCAGAAAGTGAATCAGAGAGCTGCAGAATGGTAATTAAAATATTAATTTAGAGATTGCTCTCTGCTAACTGGGATCTATGTCAGCCTGTGCAATTATATACAGTTGGAAGAAAAAGTGTGTGAACCCTTGGATTGGTCATAAAATGTGCCTGATCTTCATCTAACTCACAACAATAGAAAAACACAGTCTGCTTAAAATAATAGTACACAAACATTGTATGTTTTCATGTTTTTATGGAACATAAAATGTAAAGGACTGCATTCACAGTGCAGGGTGGAAAAAGTATGTGAACCTTTGGACTTAATAACTGGTTGACCCGTCTTTGGCAGCAATAACCTCAACCAAACATTTCCTGTAGTTGCAGATCAGACCTGCACAACGATCTGGAGTAATTTTGGACCACTCCTCTTCACAAAACTGTTTCAGTGGATGTCTGGTGTGAATGGCTCTCTTAAGGTCATGCCACAGCATTTTAATCAGGGTTGAGGTCAGGACTCTGACTGGGCCACTCCAGAAGGTGTATTTTGTTCTGTTGAAGTTATTCTTTTGTTGAATTACTTGTATGCTTTGGGTCATTGTCCTGTTGCATCACCCATCCTCTGTGGAGCTTCAGTTTTCGGACAGATGGTCTTACGTTTTCCTGCAAAATGTCTTGATAAACTTTGGAATTCATTTTTCCATCAATGACAACAATCCATCCAGGCCCTGAGGCAGCAAAGCAGCCCCAAACCATGATGCTCCCTCCGCCATGTTTTACAGTGGGGATGAGGTTTTGATGTTGGTGTGCTGTGCCTTTTTTTCTCCACACATAGTGTTGTGTGTTTTTTCCAAACAACTCAATTTTGGTCCACAGAATATTTTGCCAGTAGTGCTGTGGAACATCCAGGTGCTCTTTTGCAAACTTCAAACGTGCTGCCATATTTTCTTTGGACAGCAATGGCTTCCTCCGTGGTGTTCTCCCATGTCCTCCATTCTTATTTGATGTTTTCCTTATTGTAGATGTATCAACAAAAATGTGAGCATGTGCCAGAGATTTCTGTAAGTCTTTAGCTGACACTCTAGGATGCTTCTTTACCTCATTCAGCATTCTGCGCTGTGCTCTTGCAGTCATCTTTACAGTACGACCCCGCCTAGGGAGAGTAGCAACAGTGCTGCAACAGTGAACCCAAGACTGGTGTATGTTTTTAAAGGGCAGGATAGCTTTCAGCAACACATCCAATATCAGCACAACTGACTGGACTCGAGGTTGGCTCACTCCTGGCTCTGTTATGTTCAATAAAAAACATGAAAACATATAATGTTTGTGTACTATTATTTTCAGCAGACTGTGTTTTTCTATTGTTGTGACTTAGATGAAGATCAGAGCACATTTTATGACAAATTCATGCAAAACTCCAGGTAATCCCAAAGGGTTCACACACTTTTTCTTCAGTATTAACAGCTACAGCCTTGGACAGTTTTAAAGCAAGTGATTACACCGATCAGCCAAAACACTACCACCACCTGGTGGTCTTGTGCTTGACAGCATTCAATAGGTGTCAAGACAACGCCACACAGTGCATCACAGAGAGGTTGTACCCATGCTGACCCATGTACATCCCAATATTAAAACCACCAGATATTATTAATACTGTGACCAATTGGTGTATGTGTTTTAAAGTTAGCATAGGCTACTATATTAATCTCTCAAAACACACAGAGATTAGTAGCATAACTTAATTCCAAGTTGACTTTATTCATGATTGTATAGATATTTTGATGATAGCACCAGCGTAAAATATTACCAAAGATTGGCTTTTGTATGTTTTGAGAGTTTAAATGTTTGAGTTGACAAATACTTTATTGCCTGCTGTTCTTTTCTCTGTTCTCTTTCCACTCACACCAACCGGTCGAGGCAGATGGCCGCCCACTATGAGCCTGGTTCTGCTGGAGGTTTCTTCCTCTAAAGGGAGTTTTTCCTCTTCACTGTTGGCTAAAGCTTGCTCAAATGGGATTGTTGGGTTTTCTATATCATTTTTTGTATAAATATTCTCTGTTAGGTCTTAAACCTTAAACACTGTAAAGTGCCTTGAGATAACTTCTCTTGTGAATTGGTGCTATCCAAAAAAAAACTGAATTGGACTGAATTGAATTGAATTAAATACACATACTAAGGTTATTCTTGAGCTATGTATTTTCCCTTGATAACCAAGCAAGTACAGTAGCATAATGCATGATGCATTTAATATATCATGTTTGCATATCGTGCAGCCCTACTGTGAAGAAGTAATTCACATGAACAAATAGGCAGTAAGTCAGTTTTGTGACATGTTACCTCAAATCCTTCAAAAGGTGTCAACTCTCTCGGTTTCGCTGTTCTCTTTTCTTTCTTCTCCACTGGTGACACAAAAACACATATGAACCCTTAACTTCATTCTTCAGTTTTAAAGATGCGATATCACACATTTATAAATAAATCTTCCCCTTGTGTATTAAAAATAAAGTGCACAAAACTGCATTGGCATGGCTGGGAAACAGCTTTTACACTCTAATTGACCATTCATCTGTATCTTTAAATGTTTTGTTCCACACTTTTAGTAATAGTTAAGCCATTGAGACAAAAGCACAAGATAATAGGATTCCCAACTAATTGACCTAACCAATTTTATTAAGCCCATATGCTTTACATGTACAAGGTATTAATAATATTGACATTGATCTCCTTGGGGTACTTGTGGTTGGACAGCTGCTAGACAGTACATGTTGGTGCTACTACTGGGTTTCAGCTTGTCCAAGGGCACTTCAACAGTTAGCCAGAAGGAACCGGAAATCAAACTCCTAATCCTGGGGTTTGTAGACAACTGCTCTATCAGCTGATCTACTGACAAACTTTAGCTATAATGAGATACTACATGTGACTCCATAAGCAACCATTAGTAGTATTAAGTCTTTTTCAGAAATGCACTCGAATCCTACAACATTCTAAAGGCGACCCCATGTCTAGACAAAACAAAGTATTTCCCCAAGTGAGAATGCGTCTGACACAGACAATTCCCCATTGCGTGCTGCACATGTGAAAGACAATGTACAGTAAGAGCATCATATGGGATAATGGCTTTAGTAACATGACTCACCTTTGCCCACCACTGGAGATGATTTCCTGTTCTGCAGGTAATAGAGGAGCTGCTCCACTTGGGGCAAACGGGACGGAGGGATGAGCTTACACTCCTCCACCACCTTCTTGGCCAAAGCTGCCACATCTGTGCTAGGAGAAAGGCTTTTCACACGGACACTGGAGGGAGATAGAGAAACAAACAGAAGGATAAAAAAGGTGGTTTATTTCTTATAGCTTTGAACATGCTCATAATAACACACAGTTGAGTTAGTGTTATTTAATACTAAACAACCGGTAAAAAATGACACTCCAGGGTACATTTGTATATACTGTAGTAGGAACTGGTGATAGTTCAACAGAATTTTACCAGTTGTCAGTGGAAGTGGATTCTGATATGTTTCCATCCTTTTAAAGAACAGATGAAACAACAGGCGCTGGACACTCACATTTTCTGGCCCTCCTTGCGTTCGCCCACCATATGACCTCCACTCTCTCCCAGTATGGACGCTTCCACCTCATAGTGAACCACCAGGGCCTTCTCCGTGGGATGGACATCCAGGCTGCCTGCAGTCACTTTGCTTTGGTCGATGATGAACAGACAGTTGGGTAAAAATCTCTTCTAATGTCTCTCTTGGGAGCACAGCTTAAGCCAAAACATTTAGCTTTATTCATTTAGCTGGAAACATCTCTCTAGTGCTAACGGGCTAACATGTTTCCATAGACGAATGGATAATCTATAAAAAATAAAATACTCCCAATGCTCAGTGCCAGAGAGTAAACCAATTCACAAGGTTCACTTAATTAGTTAGTAAGGTAAAGCTAGGTAAGCTAACCCAGCCCGATTCATGTAACAGTGGATCCTAAACCGGCCTTCAACGATGATTTCTACAGCTCTGCTTAAGATAAAAGTTGACACTGTGCAAAAATGCCCCAAGATAAAGGTCGATTATTATTATCATTTAGCCGGATACGCTCCTTTATTTACATCAGGGAGCTGTTAGTGTGCTGCACTGGTGTTACTGTGTCATCTAATGCTTGACACTCCCATGTAGGAGGTTCGGTTTAAACGTCTCTCCGTGTAACTTACCAACAATATACACAAACACGAAACAAGTTTCAATCGTATACTTGCTAAATAAAATACTTTTATTAATAAAGAAAAGACAGAGGACGGCGAGCTGGTCATTTTCAGCAGTCATGTTAGCTTTGTCATGTCTCACCGTTTGAGGTAGCGCGCATCATCCTGCATCTTCCTCCAATTTAATAAGTCGGATTTGAACAGAATTTTAAAACTAGTTCACATTTAATAAACCCCCAAATCACGACCATACAAATCCATGAACTCGCTAGTTAGCACTGCAGAGAGGAGCAGGGAGGAGGGAGGAGGAGCAGGGAGCAGGGAGGAGGAGCAGGGAGCAGGAGCAGGGAGGAGGAGCAGGGAGCAGGGAGGAGGAGCAGGGAGCAGGGAGGAGGAGCAGGAGCAGCGGCACACAAAGCTGGAGCGGCCGTAACCTTCTTCTTCGTGGTTTTACAGCAGCAGCTCACGTCCTCCGTGGTGCAGTCCTGCCTCCTACTGGAGGAGTCCAGTGCTGCAGCTGTGCCCCCCCCACCTTTCCTTTCTGTAGACCTTCTTATCATCCAGGTGAGGTGGTCTGGTTGTAGTCATAGAAACTGGACGTCTTGCTAAGGTAATGTCTTATTGGTATATTAAAGGAAGGATTTACAGGCATACAAGGGAGCAAGAGGGTGCAGCTGCGCTCTCTCTTCAAAAATCAAATCTTCATCATTTGTCTTAGTATTTACTTTTGTCAGATTTGAGTTCTTAGAAGAAAAAAAAACAATAAACTATTAGCCCAAAATATAAAATTGAATACATGACAAACAAATAAAATATGTTGAATGCCAGGGTCAGTAGTTTGACTCCATCATCACCATCATATTTGTGCAGCCGTCCAACAACATTTTCCCCAAGGGCATTAATAAAGTATATCATTACTATGTTGTCTGTTGTCTGGAGTGCACATACAATATGCACTAATATAATAAATAAAACTTGCTGCCACATGAGCCTGTACTTTATTACATGAGCCTGTACTCTATTACATGAGCCTGTACTCTATTACATGAGCCTGTACTCCATTACATGAGCCTGTACTTTATTACATGAGCCTGTACTCCATTACATGAGCCTGTACTTTATTACATGAGCCTGTACTCCATTACATGAGCCTGTACTCCATTACATGAGCCTGTACTCCATTACATGAGCCTGTACTTTATTATATGAGCCTGTACTCCATTATATGAGCCTGTACTCCATTACATGAGCCTGTACTTTATTATATGAGCCTGTACTCCATTATATGAGCCTGTACTCCATTATATGAGCCTGTACTTTATTATATGAGCCTGTACTTTATTATATGAGCCTGTACTCCATTACATGAGCCTGTACTTTATTATATGAGCCTGTACTCCATTACATGAGCCTGTACTTTATTATATGAGCCTGTACTCCATTATATGAGCCTGTACTCCATTATATGAGCCTGTACTCCATTACATGAGCCTGTACTTTATTATATGAGCCTGTACTCTCCATTACATGAGCCTGTACTTTATTATATGAGCCTGTACTCCATTATATGAGCCTGTACTTTATTATATGAGCCTGTGCTCCATTACATGAGCCTGTACTTTATTATATGAGCCTGTACTTTATTATATGAGCCTGTACTTTATTATATGAGCCTGTACTCCATTACATGAGCCTGTACTTTATTATATGAGCCTGTACTCCATTACATGAGCCTGTACTCCATTACATGAGCCTGTACTTTATTATATGAGCCTGTACTCCATTACATGAGCCTGTACTTTATTATATGAGCCTGTACTTTATTATATGAGCCTGTACTTTATTATATGAGCCTGTACTCCATTACATGAGCCTGTACTTTATTACATGAGCCTGTACTCCATTACATGAGCCTGTACTTTATTACATGAGCCTGTACTCCATTACATGAGCCTGTACTCCATTATATGAGCCTGTACTCCATTACATGAGCCTGTACTTTATTACATGAGCCTGTACTTTATTACATGAGCCTGTACTCCATTACATGAGCCTGTACTTTATTACATGAGCCTGTACTTTATTACATGAGCCTGTACTCCATTACATGAGCCTGTACTCCATTACATGAGCCTGTACTTTATTACATGAGCCTGTACTTTATTATATGAGCCTGTACTCCATTACATGAGCCTGTACTTTATTATATGAGCCTGTACTTTATTATATGAGCCTGTACTCCATTACATGAGCCTGTACTTTATTATATGAGCCTGTACTTTATTATATGAGCCTGTACTTTATTATATGAGCCTGTACTCCATTACATGAGCCTGTACTTTATTATATGAGCCTGTACTCCATTACATGAGCCTGTACTTTATTATATGAGCCTGTACTTTATTATATGAGCCTGTACTCCATTACATGAGCCTGTACTCCATTACATGAGCCTGTACTTTATTATATGAGCCTGTACTCCATTACATGAGCCTGTACTCCATTACATGAGCCTGTACTTTATTATATGAGCCTGTACTCCATTACATGAGCCTGTACTTTATTATATGAGCCTGTACTCCATTACATGAGCCTGTACTTTATTATATGAGCCTGTACTCCATTACATGAGCCTGTACTTTATTATATGAGCCTGTACTCCATTATATGAGCCTGTACTCCATTACATGAGCCTGTACTTTATTATATGAGCCTGTACTTTATTATATGAGCCTGTACTTTATTATATGAGCCTGTACTCCATTACATGAGCCTGTACTTTATTATATGAGCCTGTACTCCATTACATGAGCCTGTACTTTATTATATGAGCCTGTACTCCATTATATGAGCCTGTACTCCATTACATGAGCCTGTACTTTATTATATGAGCCTGTACTCCATTATATGAGCCTGTACTTTATTATATGAGCCTGTACTTTATTATATGAGCCTGTACTCCATTACATGAGCCTGTACTTTATTATATGAGCCTGTACTCCATTACATGAGCCTGTACTTTATTATATGAGCCTGTACTTTATTATATGAGCCTGTACTCCATTACATGAGCCTGTACTCCATTACATGAGCCTGTACTTTATTATATGAGCCTGTACTCCATTACATGAGCCTGTACTCCATTACATGAGCCTGTACTTTATTATATGAGCCTGTACTCCATTACATGAGCCTGTACTTTATTATATGAGCCTGTACTCCATTACATGAGCCTGTACTTTATTATATGAGCCTGTACTCCATTATATGAGCCTGTACTCCATTACATGAGCCTGTACTTTATTATATGAGCCTGTACTTTATTATATGAGCCTGTACTTTATTATATGAGCCTGTACTCCATTATATGAGCCTGTACTTTATTATATGAGCCTGTACTCCATTACATGAGCCTGTACTTTATTATATGAGCCTGTACTCCATTATATGAGCCTGTACTCCATTACATGAGCCTGTACTTTATTATATGAGCCTGTACTCCATTATATGAGCCTGTACTTTATTATATGAGCCTGTACTTTATTATATGAGCCTGTACTCCATTATATGAGCCTGTACTTTATTATATGAGCCTGTACTTTATTATATGAGCCTGTACTCCATTATATGAGCCTGTACTTTATTATATGAGCCTGTACTTTATTATATGAGCCTGTACTTTATTATATGAGCCTGTACTCCATTATATGAGCCTGTACTCCATTACATGAGCCTGTACTCCATTACATGAGCCTGTACTCCATTATATGAGCCTGTACTCCATTACATGAGCCTGTACTTTATTACATGAGCCTGTACTCCATTACATGAGCCTGTACTTTATTATATGAGCCTGTACTTTATTACATGAGCCTGTACTCCATTACATGAGCCTGTACTTTATTATATGAGCCTGTACTTTATTACATGAGCCTGTACTCCATTACATGAGCCTGTACTCCATTACATGAGCCTGTACTCCATTACACAGACAGACAGACACAGAAAAAAGACACTTTGGTAAAGTCATGTTTAATTGAAGAGCTATGACATTAGTGCCAAGCAGTTCTCCTTACTGCTGCTAGATATAATCAGCGTTTACTACTGATTGTGTTATTGTGTATGCCTTGTTTGCTTGTCTGAATGTGTCCTGACTGTCATCCTCCACTTCATTCCCCAGTTCTTTTTTTCAGCTCTCTTTTCCTTTGCTCCTCCACTCTTATATCTCTTCTCTTTGTTTCCTCTTTCTCTGCTTTGAACCAATCAGCCCTGCAACATTTCCCTATTGTTACCCTGTCTCTCAGTTATCACCCGTTTCTCTTTCCCGCCGATTCTCTTCTCTTTTTATTCCACGTCACGTCCGTCGTCCTCATCATCTGCACACGCTGTGAGCTCCTTCTCAGGCAAGAGGCCATATTCATTGAGAAATGCTTCCACATCTGTTGCAAAGAACTCTTCATTGAAGTGCTTGGTAACAGACAGGAAATTACCCAGTAACTCACCGGCCTTGTACACCAGCAGGGCAGGAAGAACCTGGAAGGACACGAGCAGGAATCTCCTGTTACCTGAAGGTAGCCTCTGAGGATGACTGTGTTGTAGTGCCACAGTCAGTACTTTTACCATTTTTGTGGTTTCAGTCTAGCACGATGCAGTACATTGAAAGTCAGAGAGGTCAAATGGTGTCTTTCTTCACCTCCATTTGGTTTGGTTTTACATTATGATGTCTTCGGCTTTCAATACCATGGCTCACTGCTTTAACACAGAGCTTTTTTATTTTGGATTTGTTTGCATCAGGTTTTGTTATACATAATATAAAGAACTTTTTTTTTTGTTGGTTGGTGGGAAACAGTCGTTTTCATCTTTATGATTTCAGCCGGGACTAGTTTAGTTCCAGGTGTAACAACAAGTAACATTACTTTTGGGATATGAAGTAACCCTAGAGGGCAGGGTTCAGGACTGAGCTGACTTTGCAACTATGAATTGTCTACTACTTCTTTCATTGCTGTTTTTCTTTACTGACCTCAGAGGAGAAGCGCTCACCAGCACCTGTAGCCACAGCATCAATACGACAAAATTTGACAGAAGAGAACTCCAAAGCCAGACAGTCCAGACATGAGTTCAGCTGTTCACAGCCTGACAAAGGACAAATAAATACATGCATAACTATTAACAAACAGCATTACAACAGTACATGAGGCTGACAAGACCCTACACCAGAGTTGGAGCTGATAATCTAACCTTTGACACCATGTTGGTAGATGTGGACTACTACTGGAGTCAAGCGATGTTCCCTCTCTATGACATCCAGGAAGGCTTCTCCACTCTCCAGCTCGTGGACTTCTTCAAACTTCGGGCCAAAGCTCAAGCGCTCATGCATTTCCTGCATGCACTGTTTTCTGTAGCGTTTCAGACAACGTTCGTCCTCGTTTTGAATCAGCTCATACTCCTGAGTGCTCATCTAAAAAGCAAGGAAACAACACAGCAAATGTTATGTGCTGTGTTGTTAGGTTTAACTGTCTCTTAACCTGTAAGTCGTAGCTTCTGCTCCGTGTGACCTTCCCACCTTTCTGTTGGGTCTTTCCTTGTCGTCGTCTCGAGGACTGGACATTTGTCTGAGCAGCTGCCTCTTGTTTTGAGGGACAGTCTGATCCACGCTATCTAGCTTAAACCTTCGCCAGTCATTAATCACACCTTTTGGACCTGCCACACACAAAGAATAAAGATAAATATAATACACAGTGGAAACAGCACTGATAGTAGTTAGTAGGACCATCAAGTGCACATTTTGAGTCTAATTGATACGTGGTGACAATATCAGCAGCTGTACGCCATCTTTCTAGCTTATGTATCTGACCTGTGTGATTGGCAGGAAGCTCCTCTTCTTCCTGGGCAGTATCAGACATCCTACCACAACACAACAATAGGATATTGTTACATAGACATGATGTGCAATGAAAGCTTTGTTACAAACATCACTTAGCTGCACCTCTAAGTAAGTAACAGATTAACAGAAAGTAACAGAAAGATTTGTGGCTAAAGTGTTGCTTCTTTGGCAAATAGTGTGCAGAGTGTGTCTGGGAATTGACCCCACACTTTTTCCCTCTTGATCCCATTCCGCTGTACATCAATGTGCAGTTGACTTTATGTTATCTTCTAAATCGGTGGGAAGTTGATTGGGAGTTGGGAAGTCTGTACAAGGCCAACACCTTTGGAATGTAGCTATGTTACTGTGACAAACAGACGTAACAAGAAACTGTGTTCATTCTGACAAAGACTTTAAAGGATTATTTCTTCAGCCTAATTAAACACTCACATGAATATTTGCAATATTTTGTGTGTGCACATACTATGTGTGCATGTCCACTTCTACAGTGTGCAGGAGGACACAACACTGTCATTTCCATTTGCTATGAGCGAGGCTGAAATGTACTTATCAGATTATGCAGAGATTACCACATAAAGTACACATGCCCCGGACATCTTATTATGAACTGTATGTTCACGTCTGTGTGATGTGACATATGTTCTGTTCATCTCTTTTAATTTATCAATGCCAGTACAGTCACCGATTAAATAGCTCTAAAGTAGTTGTGTAATATCGAGTATCATACCATATGTCGCTTTCTCTCTGCACATGGCCGTTCTGTTTTTCACAATAGCCAATGAGCAACGATTTTACTGATACAGGTGTGAAAATTCTGAATTCACCAGTAGTGTGTTGGTTTCATTTTAGATGCTGGGGCATTTTCAGATTCAGAATCTTGACCCAAGACAAAATGAACGAGGGAAGCCTAGGTTCGAACCTCCAACCCTGTGTTTGATAGACTGTAGATTCTACTTCCTAAGCCATAGATGAAAGCTGGTTCAGCTGCTGCTGATAAAGCTGAGCTGCCAGTGCCAGTTCACCAACTCTACGTCAGCCATAAAACTGCTAATGCCCTATTAGTCACAGGCAACTAATTCCTTCATACATTTAATGCATTGTTGGTTTTAATGAATTCAAAGGCAAGTCAGAAAGTGGACTTAAACCTTGTGTGATGGTTTGAAGTAGGTCATAACATAAAGTATGCATATATTTTTTGTAGAAAAATATGAATTTTTAGAAAATTAGACATCAACGTAATACTGTAACAGAAAGAATACACAGATAATGTTAATATAAAGATAGTATTCTACTAAATTAAAGTAACCACTAATGCATAACATTATCATGGTCATTGTATATATATATATATATATATATATATATATATATATATATATATATATATATATATATATATATATATATATATATATATATATATATATATATATATATATATATATATATATACAATGACTGCATATGATTTGCAGAGAATCTCTACCTGTAGCTCCAGAACTCCCCGATTTGTACAAAACAGCAGTAAAGACACAGATGACAAAAACCTGCATGGCACCTGCTGTAGCTGTAAAAGACAGAAAAGCTTACCTGTGTGTTTTCACTGAGAACTGGAGTGAGTCAGTTGGTTGTGTTGATTTGTCTTCGTCTCTCAGTCACTGTGAGCGTCTTCATACAGACAACTGACAGGAGAGGGGGACAAGATTAGAGAGGGCTGGTGAGAGAGATGAGATGTTGTGTAATATGATTAGGTGAAGTGCAGAGCTCGGTGTTACGGACTGATTACGTTGAAGTAGACGTAAGTAAGAGGTACAACGCTTATTCATCTGTCAAGTTTACGCTTTGGGATCTTACGTGCCTTTTGTGCAGATTCCAAATTTCAGCTGTGTGTTTGGCACTCGTGAGCAGCATTTCATTTTTCCCATACACTCCTGTATAGCACAACATTCAAAGCACCTGGTGATAGATGATTGCATCCACATGCACTAACCCACCTTATTCTAATTATCCAGTCTGGAGATGGTGCCATGGACTGAACATAAAGATGGATGCAAAAGTGTTGCTTTGTCTACACTGCTTTGCTCTGGAGCTGGTTTTCACTGTATTGCTGCCTACAAAGGACACACTGTTTTACATTTGGAGTCGTGACCTTTTATATAAGAAGAGCAGGGGGAGAAATGTGTCCCTCTAACTCAAACTTGAGCAGGCTGGTAGAACCATACAGCTCTGAGGATAAATTCAGAAAAGTACAGAGAGAGGGAGACAGAGGAGGAAGCACAACCACAGGAGAGAGAAGACACAAAGTTAATGACATGAAATGGTAGAATTTGAATGAATAGGAGAGAGGAGAGAGGAGAGGAACTCAGTGTATCAGTAGAGGTCCCCCAACAGACTAACCTATAGCAGCAGAACTAAGAGATGGTTCAGAGTCACCTGATCCACCTCTAACTATAAGTTTTATAAGTTGTATAAGTTGTAGTCTAAGTCAATGCTGCATTACTTTGACTCAGTAAGACAACATACCTGAATCCAATGAATTTATGATACATTCACAGATGGTGTTTGTTAAAAAACTTGCACGTTTAATCCTTTTTCTCCTGTGGTGTTGTTTGGTCTTATTCCTACTGGAATGCACATAACTGTTTTATTGGTCTATTTATGTTGACCAACAAACACTAAATCAAGTAGAAGAAGAAATTCTCACTTAAAGAATCAAAGTCCTGGTCACAGCTAACCATGGATATTAATTCTTATATCTTATATATATATATAATATAATATTACACAGTTCATCCAGTAGGTGTCACTTTGTAATTTAAGACGCCATCTGTGTTACCATAGTGACCTGAATTGGACAAAAAGAGCAACTGGTCCAATAATTACAAACTAATTGTTCCACATATAAATTAATTCGCAACCACTTAGCAAGTTTTAAAGTAAGTTTCAGTTCGGATATAATGACCTTGTAACTTGGCCACGATAGTGATAAAAGAATAAATCTACAATATATTGAATAAAAGAACTGACCATAAGTTTCCTTCATTATCATGTTTTGTAGAAAATGGTTACTCCAGTAAAGTCTCGAGATACAAATCATTTGGTCAGGTGACTTCATCAAAAGTTCAACTGAATTTCATTTGTTATGATGTAATAAAAAAAGAAATGAGTCCGTTCACCTGTTGGCCAATCAGACCAATCAGACGCGAGGATTAAGATTATGGGCGGGGCTGTGCTGACGGGATGAAGAGAGGAGGATGAGGGGATGAGGGGAGGCGAGGATGCGGACGGAGTGAGAGCAGACACACAGCTCAGCAGCTCCGTGTGCTCCGCGGGTTAGAGAGAAGCAGCTCGGGGGAGGAGGCTTCATAACCATGCCGGTGAGACGGGGCCATGTGGCGCCCCAGAACACGTTCCTGGACACGATCATCCGCAAGTTTGAGGGGCAAAGTAAGTAGTCTACCAGAGTCCACTAGAGTGACAGCCGGAGAAAGTTAATTCAGTTTGACCAAATGAGAAGTGGATTTGTGCAAGGGTGGAAATACTGCTTCCAGCAGGAGGGACGGGGGCAGCTACACCAGGCCACGGTGAAAGAACCCATAATGACAGACTGGACTCATGTCTTAGGCTACTTGTAAGGGTGGTCAGGTCCATCCTCTCTGGTTTTTTTCCTGAGAAGAATCTAGAACTGGACTCCATCAAGACTTGATTGGACATCATTTCAAAAGGTGCCCCAAAGGACAAAATGTAAGATGTCTCTGCAGAGCTCCACGATAAAGTAGGGCAATGAAAGCACTTCTCTGTAAAGCTTCCACTGTTCCCAGCAGCACAGTGGCCTCACTGATACAGTGTGAAACCAGCAGCTCATCCAGATTTACCAAAGCTCAAACTGAATTTGCTATTATTGGATCTAAATGAGTGTTGTTGACTGTGCTGTCAAGCTTCAGTTAAAGAGATAAAAGCGTGCCACACAGAATGTGTGTATTCATTTAATCACTAATAATGTTCAACTAAACCTTTACTTACATTTTGAAATGATCCATGTGTGAATTGAAATGAGTCACATAGGGTTTTGAAGCATTTAGAAGTAATGGAAGACATTTATCCATGATCGGAAGAACAAAGAAATCATTAGTTTGAATATTTGCATTGAAAGAAGCAACGATTAACTAGAAGAAACGAAGTTTTGTTTTTGTTCTTGTCAGAAATCTAATATTCGTGGCTTCAAATGGTTGAAACACTTGAACCATCTTCTGTTTGTCCAACAGACGACTCAGGGACTCAGGGAGCTGTCTACTGTCAGATACATTCAGGCAGAAACCGGGACAATATAGTTTTATTTGTTAAAGTCACAACTAGTAGGATTCTAAAAATTCTATATCAGTGCGGTCCAGAACCAACGATGACACAGGGTTTCTATCTGAACCCAAGCTGAACCTGAGGGTTTAGTGACCGATCGAACCGCTACCCGACATGCAGGTTGTATTTCATATCTGAACCCAACACAAGTGAGTTTGTGCAGTGCTTTTGCAGTATTAACCCCTCTGGCCTGAACCTCCAGGTACAGACGGGTCTAATCGGTTTCGTTTTGGGCTTCCCCCTCTAGATTTGAACACACAACTGTGTCTGATAGAGTATCGCAGAGGAGTGTATGAATGTGCGTTGCCTCTTCAGTACAGGGAAATGTAAGAGAGAAGTTGAACAGTGTCAAATGGTGTGAATCTGGAAAGACGCAGCAGTTCTGTGTGTGTTCTAAACATTTAAGCTTCTGGAATAGTCCTCATCTGAGACTTTTACTTGAAGAAGTTTTATTTTTTCCCTTATGTCCACAGATCGAAAGTTCATCATCGCCAACGCACAGGTGGAAAACTGTGCCATCATCTTCTGTAACGACGCCTTCTGTGGGATGTGCGGTTACACCCGAGCTGAGGTGATGCAGAAGCCCTGCACCTGTAGCTTCCTGTATGGACCTCACACCAAGAGACCGGCGGTGGCCCAGATGGCTAAAGCTCTGCTGGGAGCAGAGGAGAGGAGGGTGGAGATTTGCCTCTACACTAAAGACGGTACGATTCTGTTGTTTTATGTCAGTCAGGGTAGATGTTACTTAACTTTACTGCTTATATTTTAAGTTGTGTATTTGGTATTTCTTTCACTGGACAAATAGGCTACTATCAACATATGACAGAAATAAACAGATTAATATGAAGTTTAATAGGTCAGAAGGTTCTCACATCACAGTGTAACACCCCTTAACTCATCTTTCAAATGTGCCGTCCATCTTGCGTCCCGTCTGGCCACCTTATAAGAAAAACCAGACGCAGCCGTGCTCCTCACATCTTCAGTGGAAGATATTAATGAAACAAGAGAGTAAGGGCGTTTATTAGGAAACGATAAAGACCTGTTGAAGCCAACAATTTGGGCCTTGTCATATTCACAAGAGATTGGTAATTGTTCTTTTTTATTTCTATTTTTGCAGTACATTAAGTGAGAAAGAAATACGTACACTTGTACGAATTCTGCTTGTTTGAGGTTTACAGTATCTTCTCATTTCCCTCAGTGTCTCTTTTACAGAAGAATATTGTCTATTAATATTTAATCTGTCACCTTTGGTATTGTGTTTTTTATTATATTTCAGCACTTCTCAGACTTATTGCTTTTGCCTGAGGACTAGGAGGCCACAGGGTAAATGGCTTGAACAGAGTGAAGATAACACGGTGCAGAATGATTACTGATTCAGCTGACGCAGTGTTTCAAGTCACAATTTCTACATCCGTTTCTTCACTGTCTTAGTCTCTGCTGCATTTTTATGTTTCCTATTACAATACTCAAAGTACAAAAGGTTTTTATTAGCATACTGGTTATGCATAAGCTTTGAGGATGCTGATTTTCTCTTACCTGTGTGCTGTTGCAGTGTCAGACACAGAGATTTTGGATCTCAAGGACAGATACCGTAGTTCCTACCTTACTGGGCCAGTGTGTCGATTCAGACCCCCAAACCCATCAGCCTACACATAATAAGCTACATACAGCTGCACATGGAAGTTTACATACTGTACAGTCATCATAAACACAACTGTCATGGCAAACTGATTTCTCTGAGGCAGAATGACCTAGTATTTACTCCTGTAAAGGATTTAAGGGAGCAATGCTTATAATAACGTTCTAATGTTTAATATAACAATATACTATGACATGTATGCAAAGTACTAACATTCAGTTTAAAGAGATGAGCAATCTTTTGTTAAACTCACTCTGTAACAAAAGTACATGTTTGTATTCAATCAATTCTCATCAGTGTCTTATGAAAAACAGATGAATGTTATCTAATATAACGAACGAGCATTCAAAAAGGGTATATAGAATAGGTTACATTACATGTAAGGAATTCAACTTAAAACCTAATATTTCTGCTAGAATTACAAAATCACAGGAAATGGAGAAAATACTCATTTACCATTAGTCATGTATAGTAAATCTGTAACTCTCCTAAATCATTATCTTACTGGACCTGTTCCTCATTCTGTTAGTTAGCTGATATTTAGTTGTTAGCAGGACTTTCTCATAACAAACGAATCACACTTCAAACTATCAAACTTCACAGACTCAGTAGTTCTAATGCAAACATATTTCTTCATAACACCCAAAAAAGCTGGACAAGACTCAGTGTGGAACATTTGCTCTGTGATCAATAGTAAATCCTTCTGAATCTTAGGGAATTTCAGATGGATATTGATGTTAGTTTTTCACTGCTACATTTCCAGTTTAGTTTCCATGAACAACTAAATACTAAATCATGTTTTGGAAATTATGAAAGACAATTCCAACCCTAATCTAGAAAATGCAAAGATTAACAAATAGAGAGCCTCACAACAACACAAAGCCAAACAATGTGTTTGCAACATGTTTTTAATATTAATCCTCACAAGTATTAAAAAATCAGTCAGTAATTTACAGATGGTCCCTAACTCAGTGTGACCATGTGAATGTCTTTTTATCCGAACATCTCTGATGTTTGACTTAATATTCAATTCAGTTTATTTATACAGAATGCAATAAAAGTCATCTTAAGGTGCTTGAGTCAGCCAACAATCCTACTTGAGCAAGCACTTGGTGACAGTGGAGAGGAAAAACTCCCTTTAGAGGAAGAAACCTGCAGCAGAACCAGGCTCATGGTGGGCGGCCATCTGCCTCGACCGGTTGGGGTAAGAGGAAAGAAGAGAGAGAAAAGAACAGCAGGCAATAAGACAACAACAAGCAGCAAGGTTGGCAGGTTGGGAGGACCAGTAACTGGACTCTAGAGATATACAGCCCTGGGGTAGAAGATACCTGCAGAGGAGAACAGAGAGAGGGAGAGACAGAGAGGGGGAAACACAACTACAGGAGAGAGAAGACAAAGTTAATTATTTGATATAGACGCCATATCTAAAGGGGTTTTATTACAATGCAGATATTTGGCCAGTATTGTGGTAAGATGGACCCACAGGCTGCTGACATGCCAGCACATAGGAGCCTGAAAACATCAGATTGGACCTAATTGGATGTGTAGGTTTTCATTCTTTTCACAGATGTACACATACAAACACTAAAACCTCCCGGGCCTGTATTATAATAGTTGAATAATATGTCTCCTTGGTTTACTTTACCATTTTGACTTTCACCTCCCTTTACGCAGACACACATACTAGAAACTGTTTACTGTGTGAAGACAGTAACAGGCTTTAAACAAGACACACATTAGACACAGAACACAGAATGAATACATGGTGATTATGTAGAGATTAAAAGGGACCTTCACAGCTTCATCCCACTAAATGAATAAGAGTGGGGTCACCATGGAAGGATAGGATGATCTGTTTCTCCACCTAAACTGCTGAAGATGAGCAATTAAGGCTTGATACTTGATATAGCTGTAACCTCAAGCAGGTGCTTTCTGTGGCTGTGATTAGACCAGCACAGCATTCAGGAGGGATTTTGAATAGTGTTCACAGAATGTGTTCAGCTCAGACGTATTTCTTAGGAGTATTTCTGGTGTGAACGCCTCTCTTGAGGTCATTCTACAGCATCTCTATTGGGTTGAGGTCTGGGCTCTGACTAGGCCACAGGAAAGTGATAATTCTACTATAGGTTTATTAATGAGTTTATTTTGGGTTATGGAGTCGTACTTTGGAGTGTATTATTTACAGAGGTGGTTCTAACCACCCTGTGGTCTATCCTTCACAAAAGTCACTTTCATTTTCGAAAAGAATGAAGCAGTTACACTCCTGCATCTCTGAAATTTCAGATGTATACAATCCTGTTTTGTAGGTTTGGTCATGTTTTATGTGTTGCTCCTCATTAACGCATACTAATGTTATTACCACTAGGTGGTTGACAATTTAAAGTCATGCCATGATTGACAGCGTGTTTAGCTTCAGTTTATAGTGCTCATGCTGATGCTGACCTCATGCTGACCCCAGCACAGTTGGACACATTTAGGCACACTTTATACAGTGATAAGAAAAAAAAGGAGTCCTATCAGATGGTGGCCTGATCTCAACATCACTGAGTAGGTCTAGCAGTGCTTCTTAATTTTGTAAAATGTCTTATCCTAAGTTCCTCCCAACTAAGACGTGAGGAGAGAGGAGTCAACACATTAGCAAAGTTGCTGTTTAAATTTAAAATTTTTCAATTCAATTCAATTCTATTTGTATAGCGCTAAATCACAACAGAAGTCATCTTGAGACACTTTACAGTGTTTAAGGTTTAAGACCTCACAGAGAATAATTATATTAAAAAATTATATAGAAAACCAGGCAATCCCATTTGAGCAGCACTAGCTGACAGTGGAGAGGAAATCATCGTCCATCTGCCTCGACGAGTTGGGGTGAGTGGAAAGAGGAGAGAGAAAAGAACAGCAGGCAACAAAAAACAATAACAAGCAGCAAGAACATTGGGCAAGTCGGTAGGACCAGTAACTGGACTCTGGAAACTAGAAATCTACAGCTCTGAGGACTGGGATACCTGCAGAAAAGTACAGAGAGGAGGCAACACAACCACAGGAGAGAGAAGACACAAAGTTAATAACATGCAATGGTGGCATTTACATTGATACAGGAGAAAGGAGAGAGGAGAGGAGCTCAGCAGACTAACCTATATCACCATAACTAAAAGATGGTCCAGAGTCACCTGATCCATCTCTAACTATAAGATTTATAAAAAAGGAAAGTTTTAAGTCTAGTCTTAAATGTGGAGAGGGTGTCTGCCTCCAGAACCTGAACTGGGAGCTGGTTCCACAGGAGAGGAGCTTGATAGCTAAAGGCTCTGCCTCCCATTCTACATTTGGAAACTCTAGGAACCACAAGTAAACCTGCAGTCTGAGAACGGAGGGTTCTGCTTGGAAGATATGGAACTATGAGTTCTTTAAGATAAGATGGAGCCTGATTATTAAGAGATTTATAAGTGAGGAGAAGAATTTTAAATTCAATTCTGGATTTTACAGGGAGCCAATGGAGAGAAGCTAACGTAGGAGAAATATGATCTCTCTTACTAATTCCAGTCAGAACTCTGGCTGCAGCTTTTTGGATTAACTGGAGGCTCTTTAATGAGTTATTGGGACAAACTATTAATAATGAATTACAATAGTCCAGTCTGGAAGTAACAAATGCATGGACTAGTTTTTCAGCATCACTTTGGGACAGAATGCTCCTAATTTTAATTTTAATGTTTCTCAGGTGAAAAAAGGCAGTTCTAGAGATTTCTTTGATGTATGAAGTGAAGGAGATATCCTGATTAAAGATAACTCTGAGGTTTCTTACAGTATTACTTGAGGCCAATACTAAGTCATCAATGGTGAGAATGTGATTAGACATAGTGTCTCTGAGATTTTTAGGACCAAACAGTATAACCTCTGTCTTGTCCGGAATTAGGAGAAGGAAATTGGAGGACATCCAGGTCTTTATGTCTTTTAAGCAGCTTGAAGTTTGACTAATTGATTAGTTTCTCCTGGTTTCATAGATCAGTATAGCTGGGTATCATCTGCATAACCCATGGAAATTTATAGAGTGTTTCCTAATAATATCGCCTAAAGGGGACATATATAACGTGAAAAGAATCGGTCCAAGCACAGATCCCTGTGGAACTCCATAGCTGACTTTGCTGTGCATGGAAGACTCATCATTAACGTGTACAAACTGAAATCTATCCGATAGATACGATTTAAATCCACTCTAGTGCTGTTCCTTTGATCCCAATGACATGTTCCAGTCTGTGTAATAAAATGTTGTGATCTATAGTGTCGAATGCAGCACTAAGATCTAACAAGACAAGTATAGAGAGTAGTCCATTGTCTGATGCTAATAGAAGTTCATTAGTGACCTTTACCAGTGCTGTTTCTGTGCTATGATGTACTCTAAATCCTGACTGGAAATCTTCATACAAGTTATTGCTGCGCAGGTGGTCATATAATTGAGTCCAGAGTAGCACAGCTGGACCAGCTGTCAGTCTGCAGGTGTCTAGAGCTTAGCATGCCTTGGAGTTTTATATTTGCCCCTAATAATGTGTTGTATGGTGGCACTAACAATAACTATTGCACAACAAGTGAATGTGAGGTAGCTCTGCATGTTTTCATTTCAATAAGCAGTTTTACAAAGATCTGAACATTAATTAGGCCCTGCATTATGTATTTATATTGTGAAAAATCGACAGTGTGTAACATTATTTCTCAGACAAAGAAAGCACATCATTTAATTCATTTTAATTTATTTTAAATTTTTTTAGATTTTATTGGTTGCATCTGTAAACATACTGTTTGTAAATTCACTATGGCATTATCCACGCTATGCAATTCCCTGGTTGTCTGCAAAAACTGTGCATGAAATGTGATCTGAGATATCAACAAGCACAGTACAGTATTTCCAAACAGACAAAACACAACAAGCAATATAAATACAGTGGTTATGGTTTGGGGTGTCTTTGCTTCTGGACATGGACTACTTGCCATTATTGAGTTTATTAAGTTTATCAAGATGTCTTACAGGCTACAGCAGGTGGCTGTGCAAAACCTAAGCCTCTGAGAAGGCTACTGAAACTAAACAGTGAAGTAAATTTACCATAGAATGTCTTCACAGACATCAAATCCACATTTTGGAGTGGCCCACTCACAGCCCAGCCCTTGACCCAACAGAGATGCTATGGAATGACATGACGAGAGACATTCATACAAGTTCCTAAAAAGCTGTCTAAGATGAAGCAGTTCTGTGAGGAAGAATGGTCCAAAGTTCTTCCTGAACATTGCGCAGGTTTTATGCTGCTACAGGAGACACTTGATTTAGGTTATTGGTTTTAAAGGTTGTTTCACTAGTTTAAAAAACAGGAAATTGCAAATAATGCTCTTCCCTTTTCTTTTCACTATTTAGAATAGTGGAATTGATGCAGTAGTTATAGAATTTTCAGACATGACCTAAAATACCCTGTTATTTTAATCCATAGTTGTGAACAGTAGCAGCATCTTTAAGTTAGAATGTGTGCAAACAAGACAGTTCATCACTGAGAATTTTTTAAAAAGTATTGTAAAAAATGCTAGAAGAGCATGGGGCAAGACAAAGTGAGAAACAGAATATGTGTCTGAGAGCGTGAGAGCAGGCTGGATAATCTTTTTGGCTCTTTCCAATAATCTCTAATCTGCTAGGTTATCATTTCTTTTGGCTGATATGGTACTTATGCTCTAATGAAAACCCTGATCCTATTTATCCTATTGTCCCTAAAGACGGCACTGACCTTCACTGATCTCAAAACACACACACACACACACACACACACACACACACACACAAACACACATACATCCCCAGAAATCATGAAGGACCTGCTGAGAGTTAAAATATACTGTAGTAGTGCATAACTAGACATTTAAAAAACATAAAAGCCTGAGCTATTTTAGTAGCTATCTAGATATGTGTTGTGTGGCTAGGTGCTTGAACAAAAAATGACACATTGAGAAAAAAAAAACCAAACAAACTTCACACTTATATTTTAATTTATGCACAATTTTTATTGAAAAATTTATTTATGATCATTTGTTCTAGCACCTAAAAAGAACTATGTTTTCCTGACAGCCATAGTCATTATGAAGCCAAGGGAACATGATTATAGAGTAGTATCATGGTTTGGGTCAGCTTTGCTGCTTCTGGACCATTCAGGACTGCTTGTCATTGTTGATTGAGCTGTGAATTCTGTGCTGCATAGGCAAATTCTACAGGAAAATGTCAAGATATCCATCCAGCTCAACAGTGGATAATGCAGCAAGACAATGACCCTAAACACAGAATGGTTAAATTAGAAAACTAGTCCTGAATAGACAGATCAAGCATAAGACTTGGTAGAGTGTCCTCTCAAGTAAGATGACAGCATCACTCATCACTCAACAAATGCCCTGAAACAACAATTGTATATGTTCAAGTGACTAGGAGCCATATTAAATATGACTCATGTTCATTTGGGGGCAAATGAGGAAGCCAGGGGCCACATTATTATTGAGGAATAAATGTTTCTGGGACAGCACTGTTACCTGTTTGCTACCAACAGTAATTGTTAGTTTCCTTCAAGCCACACTGCAGTCTGCAGTCTCCTGGTGCCCCTGGAGTATAGTATATTCCCTAACCTTAACCAAGCCTTTAACCATGTGATTTAGACCAGGTGCTTTAAAGGGCTTTAGTGCGCAAGAAGATTTCTGAAGACTTTAGAAAAAGAGTTGTTGGGACTCAAAAGGCTGGAATGGCTAAGAAAATGTGTCCTACACCAGTCGACTATCTCTGCCCTAGGGCTAGATTTGCATTTGGTAGACACTTTTATCCAAAGCAACTTACAGGGTACAAGGCAGGGTAAGCATGAGAAGGTCTTGCCTAAAGACCCCTACTGAAGGTGGGCCACGAGACTTGAACTCCACTACAACTTCACTATCCATATTCTCATCAAAAAGAACCATACTGTCTATCAATCTAGGCCATCTTTACTTAAGTTCATGTTCAGCTGGAAGGCTCCTGGGATAATGTTCTGTGAACGAATGAGACCAAAGTACAATTATGTTGCAAGATGCAACATGCAAGAACCTGATGACGCCTCCGTTGTGTTATGCTGCCTATAGTTGTGGCAGTATCATGACCTGGGCCTGCTTTGCTGCCTTTAGACCATGAAAGACTGTCAATGGAACTGTGAATTCTGAACTGTACAAGCCAGTTCTACAGGAACATGGCAAGTTTGTGGATTGTTGGATTAAGAGTCTACAGATTCAGAATCCCGCTCCATATGACATAGTCATACTTGCAATTTAACCAAAGTTAATGCAGCAGAACAGAGGTTTTGTCTTTTCATGAGATAGTGTTTATTATTGTTTCATGTTTTTGATGAAAATCATAACCATCTTCCTGTGGGATTAATGCACATGTGTCTCTTCTCCCCATGCTGGCATTAAATCCAGGGAACATTACTGAGTTCTTCCACATAATCAGCCATTAATCCAAAATGGAGGCAAAGTCTGTATTTATTAGTAAAGTTCAAAAATGTACTCTTTCGGGATTGAAGTAATTTTAGTATTCAGAAAGGTCAGTACACCTTATGATTTAGCCTCAATATTAGATCACAGTTTGAGGATTATCACATTGGAAACATGCCTAGCTATTTTGTAATTGTGTGTGTGTGTGTGTGTGTGTGTGCTCTATAACAGATGGTGTGATCATGTCATTGGGATATAATTGTTAAGGTAGAATGAGTTAGCGTGTAGCTACATTAATCCATTCTACTGACCACACACACACAGCTGCACTGCATTCTGTCTATCTACACTTTGAAAACAAATCAGATTATAATGGTAAAAAGAATCATGCTGGATATTTATACTGATTTGGACCCGGTGATGTGTAAGAAATGAAAGGATACCACATCATTTACTGGAAATTAAAAGTATACGCCTACAGAGGGATGAATTCAAAGACACCCTGAAAATCAAAAATCAAAGTGGAAAATTTATGCAGCAGGTCAGTCCATTTTACTGAAATTTCATTCCATCAACTTAAAATGGTACTCAGTACTTTGTTTGCCCCCCATGTGCTTGTATGCATGCCTGACAACATTGGGGCATGCTCCTAATACGACAGATGATGCCCAGGGGTATCTCCTCCCAGATCTGGTCCAAGGCATCAATGAGCTCCTGGACAGCCTGAGGTGCAATCTGGCAGCATTGGATGGACCAAAACATAAAACATGTTCCAGAGGTGTTCTATTGGATTTATTGGTCAAATGGTCAGTCAATGCTATCGATTCCTTCATCCTCCACGAACCCGCCGGCATAGTCTCACCACATGAGGCTGGGCAATGTTGTCACCAGGAGCAACACAAGACCCACTGCACCAGTGTAGGGTCTGACAAGTGGGTCCAAGGATTTTGTTTTGTTTGGTTAGAGACATTCACACCAGTGGCCTGCTGGAGGTCATTTTGCTTTGACAGTGCTTATCTTGTTCCTCCCTGCACAAAGGAGCAGATACTGGTCCTCTTGGTGGGTTAAGGACCTTCTAAAGCCCTGTCCAAGTGCCAAGTGTTTACAGTGTTCTTGAGACTGTTCTGGAGGACACAGCAAACCTTCTGAAAATAGCATGGTACTGATGTGACATCCTGGATCAGTTGGACTGGCTGTTCAACCTTTGTAGGGTCCAGGGATCACCTCATGATACCAGTAGTGACACTGACTCTAGCCAAATTAAAAACTGTAAAACTTTTCCTGTTTTGGGGGCTTGTTTCATTGTTGCCCCTCTAGTTTACCTGTTGTTAAAACACCAAAACAGCTGAAACTGATTAACAACCCTCTCTTCTACTTAACTGATCAGTTTAATAGCCCAGAAGTTGACCTGACCTGATGCTAAACTACTATTAAAAAGTCTACCTTTAATTTTTTGAGCAGTACAGGATAACATCAAGTGCTAACGACTCAGTGACCCATAGGGTTTATAAGCCTGCTTTTCCAGCCAGTCAGAACTGATGAAGTGTACCACAAATTAAAAGAACACGATGCATTTTTTGTTGTGGCTGACTGATATATGTTGCTGAAGCTAATAACTACTATTTCACCACCAATTATTCAGTTCAATTCACAAAAACAACATCACAGTCTAAACAGCTGCATAGAAGTGAACTGAAACATTGAAAAAACTGCACACATTTCTCAGAACCTCAGAAAAATGAAGAGGTCTTATTAGATTCATACTCCCTTGGGCATTGCAGCGAAACTACTATGTTGCCAACAGTGTGACAGCTGTGTTGGTAGTGGAACAATATGATACATTTTATTTAATAAATAGTACGAAGTACGTTTTTATTTGGAAGGTAGTTATTGTTCCACAATTGAAGTAAAATTGCACCAATAAGTTTAAAATAGTTTAAAAAGTAATGATATTAACAATACAACATGTTTTGAACGTATCGTGACACATCAGTAAGAAAAATGTTAGCTAATTAATGTGAAAAGAAGATTCTCCGGGAAAATAAGCAAATGTACCAACGTAATGTCATTTTCCTTCAGTACCATATTTTATTGGAAACACGTAACAACAAGTATAATACTAAATCCTTACTAAGATTCAATAAGGTTGAAAATTTATCTTAAAGAATTAAAAAAATAAAAAAAAATTCAAGTATTCAAATTTTTTCTAAATTTAAATTTAGAAACATTTTACACAATTTATTTAATAGTTGTTCATCAGTGCACATGTTGGCGTTGGGTCATGAGCAGCTCAGTATCAGCTTAGTAATAATTTTCTGCCTGGTGTCCCCATCTAGAGGAAATACTGTGAACTACATGAATCTACTGATTTACTTTTATGCAACACATACAAAACTATGTTCTTCTCTCATCTGTCTCTCTGTGTTGCTGCAGGCGTGTGTTTCCACTGTGTAATAGATGTGGTTCCAGTAAAGAATGAAGATGGCCTGGTTATCATGTTTATTCTCAACTTTGAGCTGCCCACTGACCCCAGACCAGTCAACAGCTCTCCGGCCAGAGAGCTCAACAGAGTGCTGCGTATACCCTGGCTGACCATGGGTATGTTTAACACTGTCCTAAAATAATTCACACATGCTGTGTTAATGATGAATTCACACAACATACAGGTGAATTAGATTGCTCTAATAGCAAAACCTTTATTATAATTGAAACTCACGATTAATATATGTATATTTACTTAAGTACTGTACATAAGATTACGATACAATTTTGAAGGAATTATACTTGAATATTGCCATTTCTGCTACTTCATACTTTGTTTTCACTACATTTCAGAGAAGCATCATACTTTTACTCTCCTACACTTATTCGGTAGCTTCAGCTGCTGCTTTTTAGTTTAGGACTCACAATGTCCTAGTGTGACATTTGCAAACCATTCAACAGTATATAAAATACTTCAAAGTCTAATTGACAATGAAGCGTCAATACTTTCTACCATACTCTTATATAAAGTTCTCCCAATGCAAGACAATTTTCTTCAAACAATTTGCATCTAGACTTGCACCCCTTCAGTGTCATACCATAATGCAATCTCTATTAATTATCAGTATTTCTGCTTTAAGAGGATAGACCTTTGTAAGTGTGCCTGAAATTCAAACAAGCTGGAGTGCCTTGGTAGTTGAATGGTTCCAGCTCACATTATAGGGTTCGGGCCCTTTGCTGAATGTCATACCCCACTCCCTTCTCTCAAGTTTACAGTACATTGTGCCTTTCTACTAATACTATCTACCTTTCTGTTCTACCTTTTATTTGTTAATTAGATTAAAGAGTAACTGACTCATCAGTCTTCTTCCTGTTGTCCATCCAGCTTGGCGGCAGCGCCTGCGCCCCCTCCTCCGCTCCCTCAGCACCAGTTCAGATGTGCTGTCACAGGACACAGAGTTGGGTACCCCTCATGCTGAACTCCTTCCCCTTGGACATGAGTCTGTGGCCCTGGACAAACTGCTGTCCCTCCCTGAGAGAAAACAGCTGGCGGAGGCAGGAGCTGGACTACTGCTGTGGGATGAAGATGAGGATGAGGAAAAACAAAGGGGGGAAGGAGAAAGAGGAGGAGAGTGGGACGGCTTGGTGGCACCCAGGCGAAGGAGTGAGGGAGACAAGCAGAGAAGAGAGGGGTCTCTGTGGGAGAGAAGAACAGGTGCAGTAGGAGGAGGAAGAAGAGGAGGGGGTCTTCACACAGGTCTGCCTACAGCTCCATCCTCAGCACCCCCAACAGTGGCTCTGCCCCTTGCCTCTTCACATACTTCAAGGCAATTCAAACTAATCATCTTTTTAAAAAAAATGTAAATAATGTTATTGTGATAGGGGCGTAACGGTTCTGAAACTGAGACACTTATGAGTGAACTGAATGAGAATAACTGCAGCTGACTTCCTTGTTGTGAAATAGATCCACTTTCCTCCATGTTCAGCCCACATAAAATAAGACACAAAACACATTGCACTGAGAGGTTTGAACTCTACCTCTGGTGACCAAGTAAGATTGACTTAACTATATTTACTCAAATGTCTTCAGGCATCCTACTGCATACTATATACTGAGAACAGACTTTTTATCAATGTAGGAGAGTAATGTACAGATGTCTGACATCCATCTGTAAAATGTATATTTTGTCTAGGAGGGAGGAGCAAGGGAGCTGCCAAGATGGTGAGGATGACAGTCCTTTCTGCATCAACCCACCTTCCAGCAGTTTCGATGGCAGCTGTGTGAGTTTAAAACATTCCTCCTCAGTGGATGACATCAAGAGTGGGCAGAGTTACTGGGAAAAGAGGCTACAGCTGAGACATAGCTGTACTGGTGAGAATAACAATACATTTAATGCAGTTCAGTCACTTTCTTGTTATTTCCAACCTCAATCCCAAAATGGGGAGGTGATCAAGAACCCAATGGTTATACTAACAGAGCTTAAGAAGTTCTCTGCAGAGGTGGGACAACCTCTTGAGAAGATGGGAAGACACTGAATAAAATGACATACTTTATAGCAGCCTGTCTGGACCTTTCAGGTTATTAGACCGACTGTTGTAGACTTACATCAAGTTTGTATGGGTCAACAAACTGGCACTAGGAAATAACTCTCTACATCAACATGTGGTGGTAGTCTGTATTTGTCTTTCAATAAGGTTAATTAACTAATTAATTAACATTTAATTAATATAAGAAGTTAGTAAAGGCACTGAAGTTCATTTCTCTTCTCATGCAGTGATTTGCATTCCAAGTGGTCCATTCACCCATCCATCTTCTTTCACTTATCCCGGACGTTATTCGTGAAATTGTATGAATCTTAGGGATCCAAATTGCCCAAAAACTTTAACTTTCTTTGTCAGTTACACTTAAAACTCAATCTGCCCTCATAAAACTACTCTGCATAATTAAAAATAACTTACTATAATCAGTTTTTTATGTCTCTGTTATTTGGCTTTGATTAACTGTAATTCTGTTATAAATGCAACAAAGGTTCTCCCTGCTTCTCTTGCTTAGCTGGTATGGTAACCACTAGAAAGAGCAGTGTGCCAGTTGGAACATCAGACACTGATTTGCGTTGCAGAACCAACAGTCAGGTAACGCATGCAGACCTACCTACAATAGTCCACACACATGCACACACACACACAGACACACACATAAATCATCAGCCAAATGCCTAAAATGCTATAATTTTACACAATGTGGTGTTTTTCTTTGTCTTGCCTTGTTTTTTTGTGTGCATCTGTATGTCTGTGGGTGTTGTTTATCGACATATAGCAGATGACCCAGAGCCTCCTAATTACTAAGACAGATGCGTTTGTGGCATTACCTCCTGGTGAAATCAGACCTCCCTGCAAACTGATCGACAGAACGCACCATGTGACTGAGAAAGTCACCCAGGTTAGTAGAGATGAATTGTTCACTCATACAGCTACTTTCATAATTTCATGGTTTTCATAAAACGTAATCTGAGTCAAGAGTATTATATACAAATATAATGTGCCTAAAACAATACAAAAAATTCAGATCTTTCATGTCTTTATTGACCTCAACCAGGTGCTTCCGGTAGCTGTGGATCACACCTGCACATTGCTCAGAAACTGGAGAACTGCTTTAGCTCATATTCTTTGGATGCCTCGGGTGTAGCTCTTGTCAAGTTGTTCCCTAGCATCTCTTTTGATGTATATCTCAAATCAGATTTTGTTTTTTTTTGTCAACTGGGGTGGCTGTGGCCCAATAGGTAGCGTTGGGATTGGGATGATGTTTTTATGATGGTATGCATGCAGCAATGTTCTTTTTAGTAAGCAGCGGCTTCTGTTGTGATGTCCTGCCATAGATACCTTGCTAGTTCAATGTTTTACGTACTGTAGACTCATGCCTTCCTTTGGCTGTCACTTGGGGTTGCTTCTTTACCTCATTAATGATTGTTTGTTGTGCTCTTAGGGTCATTTTGACTGGCCACCCACTTCTTGTTAGAATAGCCACAGTCGCAACGCGTCTCCATTTGGAGATTTTAGACTGGTGAATTTCACGTTAGTTTGTAACCCTTTCCAACTTTTTGTAAATCAACAATTCTTGATCATAGATCCTCTGAAAGCTCATTTTGGCCAGGAATGGCTCACATAAACATATTCTTCTTTTGCGGGGCAAACTCAAAAGGTTAGAGTGATTTTTGTCAGTCAAAGTAGTGTGTAGACCACACCTCTAAACTAATTTTCTCTTACTTATGCTAGCACCAGACTCCAATTACTCCTTTTTCCATTAATGAAATCCAAAAAGGTTCACATACTTTTTCTTGCCACTGTATTTACATAAAGTTGAGCCTTTCTCAACTGTCCCAATCACTAGCTGGGCTCCTTATGAATCTTTTGGACTCAATGAAAGGCACACACCTGCACAACCAACTCCACTTTTGTTTCTGTTCAAACCTGATCCAGGAAGTGTAGTTGAAGAAATAAATGTATGTTTAAAACTTTTAAGACCCCAAAGCCTAATACAGCAGTGTCTAACAGTAAACAGAACAGCACCTAGTGTTTGCGTTCTAAAGTAAATTGATCAAGTGACCACGTATCCATCCAGTTTTGGATCCAGATCTGAATTATCCTTGCAGCAGGTAATTGATACCTTCCATGTCACATAGCATGGCGGCACGATGCTGTAGTGGTGTAGTGGTTAGTCCTGGTGCCTCACAGCAAGAATGACCTGGGATTCAATGCACTGGTCAGCCAGGTGCCTTTCTGTGTGGAGTGTGCATGTTCTTTCCGGGTACTTTAGCTTCCTCCAACCATCCAAATGCATGCATGTTAGGTTAATTGGTGACTCTTAATTTCCCATTGGTGTGAATGTTTGTCTGTCTCTTAATGTTGGCCCTGTGATAGTCCAATGACCTGTCCAGGGTGTACCCCGCCTCTTGCCCAATGACAGCTGGGATAGGCTACAGCAGACCTGCGACCCTTAATAGGACAAGCAGTTACAATGATGGATGGATGTAAGATTCACATACATTTAATCATTTGCCCATTATGGGTCCACGCAGACCATACAAGCTCTTCGACTACCAAAAAGGTAGAAAAACGCTGTAGTACAGACCATTTACATGTATGTGTCCACAATGCAGGTACAGCTACATGTTTTTGTGCCTTTTTTGGAGTATATTCTTAGATGTTTTTCTACATAGACACATGCTGCTTGATTGGAAATCAGCCTACTCTCACATTGGAATAATCAGAAAAGAGCTGGATAAGTCTGTCTGATACGGGGGGACAAAGAATGTCTCTGGAGAGGACTATAATAGAAACATACACCAATCAGCCACAACATCAAAACTACCTGGTAGTTTTCACATACGACATAATTATTTGTTATGTCATACTTGCAATGTCATTGAAATAAATGTAGAGACTCATGGAAAGAAAGAACACATGTTTTATATCCAAACTATTTGTACTATACACAATATAAAAAACTTACATCAAGATCCTTTAATTTGTCATACACCTATAAATATATGATAGGTCATAGGAGGTTTTCAACAGGTGAAGAAAAGGGGTTGCTTGAAAGAGTTTGAGAAGTGGAACCAGAGGTTATAGTCCTGATGTACAACTGGGGTAAAGAGACAATGTCTCCTTCACTGTCCCCCTAGACTTTCAGAAGGGCACGCAGAAACTTGGGAGGTAGTTCTGCTGTAGGGCAGATTCTGAATTACATGATTAATGAGGGGTCAGTCACTGATGGCTATATTTAACTTGCCATGACCAGGACATGTCACTGAACTACAGTGTTGCTATGTAAGGTAGCTACACTTACAGTGGGACATTTGTACTGTAGGTATTTGTAGCATTTGTATGATGTCATACTGCTGTATAGCGACTGGTTAGTGTAGCGGTAACATTACCTTCCATGTGGGAGACTGGGGTTTGAATCCCAGCTGTGGTCTACCTCCTTATGCTCACTCTGCATACCTTTGTAAGTTGCTTTGGATAAAAGTGTCTGCTAAATCTAAATGTATTTTCTTGTACTTAACATATATTACATTAAATTTAATGGTGATCAGCAGTCCCAGAGTCACAACTGTGAGTTTGGACCAATAGAGCATCCTCATCAGCTGCTAGATAATACATACTTTTTTTTACTAGCAGTTCTACTCTTTCTCTTCATTTTTCTCAACATCCTTTCTAATATGTACTTGTCTTTTCCTAATCACACCAAGAGTATCATCTGCTAAGATTAGATGATGGTTTGGGCCTTCATTTAATCATTACACAGAGAAAGGGAGAAAAGACAAGGTCTGGCATTTTGCTGTCATTGTGGAAACAGCACAAGTAACTGCCCCCAACGCTGTGTTTGTTAATTGGATAGGCTATTGTTAGCTATAATTAGATGGGCACATCTGGAAGCTTGAGGCACTGCAGTGCACCTTATCCAAAATACCTGTTCATTTACACCAGCAGAGTCACTTTATTGTACCATCACTGTCAGCCACATGTAAACTTAACAGAACCACTGTAAATCAACTGCAGATTTTCTTAGGTGACATACAGCTCATGTATCAGCTTGAGTTAAATGAAAGCCGATACGTGAACTTTATGAATCTGTTTTTTTTTAGCTACATTTGTGCATGTAAAGTTTGAGCAATTTAAAAATATTTTATTCCTTTCTGTACAGAAATGTACTGTTGGATGATTTTTCTTAGCAATAATAATGGCAAAGGTGTAGATTTTACAACATTTTGTCATTGTCATATGACACAAAAACAGACACACATGACTTTTTCCTATCATTGCTATGCCAGTAACATGCACCTCTTTCTATCTTTTCCACTGGATAACTCATAAAATCTCATAATTCATTTCTGCCTGACATCCCTGCTTGAATGATAGAAAGACATCTTCAACTCAGCCTCTTCAAGACAGAAGATCTAGTTTTCCCAGTCCAACCTTTCATTTAGCACAACATTGGCATCAATTTGAGATCTTCTGCAATTGCTCTTGCAAAGTCTGCTAGGAATCAGTTTCATCACTGAAGACTAGCTAAGTTTGTAAATCACATCTCCTGCATCTCTCGGACATGCAGGTTTGCACTCTTCAATATCAGAAAGTTTACGGTCTATCTCTCTGAATATGCTACCCAGCTCTTTGTGCAAGCACTTGTAATATTGCTTCTACCAGAATTCCCTACTGATAGGGCTCCCATCATACACAGGCAAGGCTCTCCAGATGATCCAAAATGCAGCAGCATAATAACAATTACAGAGGGATACTCAGCAGCCTCTTCCTACCTGTGCATCCTAATCCCTGTTAACATTTGGAAGTTGAGTCCAGATCTACAATCTCTCTCACCAACTGCATTCTGCCAATAAACAGTGCCTAATGGTTCCTACACTACACAGAAATAGATACCTGACACTGTTCGCTCAGCAGTTTCATTCCCAAAACAACCGAACATAGAACTCCTACATATATCGTCATTTTGACATTTCTCATACATTTGTCAGTGAAGATTCTCAGTCATCCAGGTGAAGTTATCTGAAAGTTGACAACTGGACTTCTTTCTAGTTAGGTCGAAACGTTTCGCTACTCATCCAAGTAGCTTCTTCAATCTGAAGTAATTGGTTAGACACATAAAATTATGCTCCAGGTTTGATTTGATAGGGGAGGTTGTGAAGGATGTAATAGTCACACCTCTGCCAACCCCTCTTATCCTCTAAAGTGGGTCGTTAGATGGGTCCAGCCTGGTGCAGGTGTGAATTGGGCCTCAACTTTCTGGGGATTGATGAAATGGCAGCATGATAAATAGGAGACTTGTTTTTTTTAAGACCTTCACCTCTGGTGAGTGAGGGGGCGTCGATTTACACATACAAGGCTTCCCTCAGACCTCTCTCAAACCACTTGTCTTCTCTGTCCAAAAAACAAACTCCATTGTCCTCAAAAGAGTGTCCTTTGTCCTTAAGATGAAGATACACAGCTGATTCAGGTCCTGAGGTGTTGCTCCTCCTGTGCTGTGCCATCCTCCTGTGTAGCGGCTGTTTGGTTTCTCCAATGTACAGCTCAGAGCATTGTTCACTGCACTGAGCCGCTTACACTATCTGGTCTCATGGTCTCTAACCAAAAATCTTCAGACTGAAAAAGCTACTTGGATGAGTAGTGAAACTTTTTGACCTAACAAGAAGGAGGTACAGTTGCCATGACTCAACTTCCAGGTCTCTCATACAGTTTAGTACAATTATCATGTTCCCTTTAGGATCAACTGTAATGACTTTGGTGATTCCTGAACTTTTTATTTAGCACCTGTCATAGTCTCCACCTTTCCCTTCCTGCCTCTCCACTCTCCTCTGCCACTAATCACCTTATCAGTTTGACCTGTGCACACCCTCTTCCTTCATAAGCAGATCTGAAGTGCACACACATCTGCCCGATTGTGCCACTTCATTCTAAGCCACACGCCAACTGAGCTGTTGCCCAGTTTCTGCCTAGACCTGGTACTCGTAAGTCTTAACCTGATCTGTGGATGTTGGATTCTGTCAGCTTCTCTCTCTGACTGTGTGTTTCTGGATTTGACCTGTTTTCGGACCTGACCTCTGTTTTTGGACTTCACTCACCAGCCCAAGTACTTACTGTCCCTGTATGGACAAACCTGCACCTTGCACCTTCTCCTCCAAGGACTCCAGCTCCCAGCATCCCCACTCCTCTCTCGTCATCTCAAGACCCTGCTTATTGCACTCACCTGCCAACAATGCTTTAGGGTTACAAGACTACACTTCCCAGCTTCCATCACTCCTTCTCCTTCATCCACATCCTGCCAACTTCCTGGTTCAAACCCAACAACTCACAGTAAATTTTAATTCACAAGTATAGTTCAGTCTGCTATTTTTACTCTATTTACACTATTACTCTCTTTTTTTGTGCCTGCCTGCCTAGACCAATCCACAACATACAATACTGAAGTACACATCTACAGTTTTTCTTATAGAATGGAAATGTGCACCACTCCATGATGAAGGAGGAGGCAGGAGAGAGAATGAGAGAGACAAAAGAGGACGGAGAGAGGGGAAGTGATGGGATGAGTGGGACTGTGCAGAGGCAGAGCACGACTAAAGCTAGCCAGACTAAGAGATAAAGGAACGAGTGATGTTAAATAACTGACTGGCCGAAAATGAGATGTCAACGAGCCCTTTTACTTTAACTGTAGTAGTAACTGTCTTAACCCCGCTGCTGCAGGAAGAGTTCAACCCATGACTTCTACTCTGATAAACCAACTACTAAAGACAAATGTGGACTTACTGGTCATTTATTGGTCTTTGCTGAAGTTCCACCTGCAGGACTCCTGTCTTTGTAATCTAAATCTGCATAGTTCCTACAGCAGTGGTTGATCTCACTTCATAGTGTAAGGATCAGGCTGAGAAACATTTGCTTCAAAGGCATTTTTATATGTCTAGAATAGGATGATGCTGTATAATAACTTTAACTGTAGTGACTGAAGTTAAATAACTTCAAATATGAATATTGTCTTATGTGAATTTTAAGCTAAATTCCTATCCAAAAATCTAACCTGAAGGTCAGCTGACCATAGTTCATTTCATAAAATCCAGTAGATAAAAACTAATGACACCAGTATAGTGAAGGATACACTGACATCCACAAGGCTTCAGACAAGAACTGGGTGAAGAGAGCAACACACCGGGTAGATTTTGACTGGGATACTGCGATGGAGAACAAAGAAAAGGAGCATCCGTTCAAACTACAAAACACAAACAAACAGAAGAGGGGTACAGAACATTGTTCCAACATTTGAGACAAAAGAAGAAGAGTGAAAGAAAGACAGAGAAGATTATAGAGACATTGGGACCATGTCTTCAGTGAGTGTTCTGGACAGTAGTGTGTCTCAGGACGGCCTGTCAGATTTGGGAAGTGAACATAGAAAAGTGAAGAGACCTTCCACAATTCCTTAGTAGGAGCTCATGAGGTGAGTGGACCACTAGCAAAAATGGGAACAGCTCTCTCCTGTCTGTTAAGAATGAGTCACAAGAGCATGCTAACAAAACCTGTGAGTGTTATAAGCGGTTAGTATCCTTAAAAGACTTTCTGGAGGCCCATCAGCAATTACAGACGAGTTTCATGCCAAATTTAAAAAAGATATTCTCGACCTGCCCTTGGTGCTGCTGTACTCCTGTCTTGTTAGATCCCAGAAGAATTCAAATCTTTTGCTAATCAAATACACTTCCACAGCTCTCTCCCCACAGTCTGTCTGTGTGTGTGTGTGTGTGTGTGTGTGTGTGTGTGTGTGTGTGTGTGTGTGAGTGAGAGATTTTCTGCAACCCCGTTAATTACAGCCTACAACTGAAAGATGTGTTGTACCAGAATTGTACAAGCACAAAATACAAACCCTTTAGGCCAAAAATCAGTGGGATGTTCTTTAAGTATTAGCAGCATTAATAACCAGAGATAACCACAGATAAAAAGGTATTAGGTACACCTTCAATTACTGAGATAATTTCCCGAAAGATAGAGTTATATACAATTTTAAAGACTAAGACATTTTGTCTGATTCACCATCAAGTAATGTATTTCAGTAATAAGGGATAATGTTACATTAGGAAAAATATATACTCCTCAAAAAAGCTAAGGGAACACTCAAATGACACATCGGATTTTGAAAATCTAACTAAATTTGTTCAGAACAAAATGGTGTTAACAAACCAAACTCATCAACCCAGGTTGTAGTCAAAATCACACTGGAAATACAAGGGAAAATTTTCAATCATGTGTCTTTAGGGATCTCCGCACAGAACTGGATCAGGGCATCACTGAGCTTCTGGACAGTCTGTGGTGGTACTTGGGGGTGACAGATTCACCAATGGATAATGCCCCATGGGTGATCATTTGGGTTAAGGTCAGGGGAATGTGGGGACCAGTCAGTGGCATCAGTGCCAATAACTACCTACATATTCTGACCACTTAAGGACAGGCATTGTTCAGCACCGTGAGAAACCCAGGGCCCACTGCAGCAGTGTAAGGTCTGACAATTGCTCTAAGGAGTTCATGCCGGTACCTCATAGCACTCAGGAAACTGTTGGCAATGACATAGAGGTCTTTGTCGTCCTTCAAGGATATTCCTCTCTAGACCATCACAGACCGACCACCAAACCAGTCATGCTTAGCGATGTTACAAGCAGCACAACCAGAGCATTTCCAGACTCTTTCACACCTGTCACATGTGCTCAGTCTTTGAAGAGAATGTGGCACCTGTGGTGGACATTGTTGGCAAATGCCAACTGAGCTGTGTAGTATTGGACTGTGAGCATCAGGTCCTCATGCCACCCATGGTGCATGTTTCTGACAGTTTGGTCAGAAACGTAAGCCATTTTCACATATGCACTATGGACTATCTCCAGAGAATCAGGATCAGACATTATGTGGAGTTGTGTGTTCACACATGCAGCACACAGCAGAGGAAAGTCCAGTTTACATACCTTCCAACTCTGAGAAAATAATCTGTTTGATTCAGGGTGGGTGGTGGTTGCTCATTCTGGACTATTACCTGGTGTATTCACACACAAGTTTGCACATTATAGTTTGCACATTATGCAGACTTTGTACTAGGATGGTCACAGGATAAAGTCTGGGTGATCTCTGAGCTGAATACTGTTTGAGTTCTCACATGCAGCTCTCCTGGATAAAGTCCAGAGATGTTCAGGGTGTCACTGCATGTGTGAAAGCAGCAATAAACACCAGTAGGTCATTGTAAACTGTAAACTGCTGGTCATTTTGGAGGGCTTTTATAGTGCTCCTCCAGTTCTTTCTTGCCCAAAGGAATCGGGCTAATAAGAGCATACAAAGTGCTGTCTGTCACCATCTTGAAAACACAAAATCAGGGCATATCATCCCTGCAGTAGTTCCAAACACTTAACTGATTTAAGACAAGTAGTATGGAAGCTGTTGTGAAGACTCAACAACACCTTACAAAGACATGCCATTGAATATTACTGTTACCAAACTCTATTTTGCTGCCTTGAGGGGCTAAATGCTGTAGTAGACTTATGCAGCTGTAAACAGTGATTTAAGAGTGACAGAACAGGCTAACATCTTGATGTCTCTCCTATAGGTGCTGTCTCTGGGTGATGATGTCTTACCAGAGTATAAGCTGCAGACTCCCAGGATCCAGAAATGGACCATCCTTCATTACAGCCCATTCAAAGCTGTGTGGGACTGGGTTATTCTGCTCTTGGTGATTTACACAGCAATTTTCACTCCTTATTCTGCTACATTTCTCCTGAGGTTGGTTGAATTGATATGAACTGAGTGAGATAATTATGAAGATGTAACATAATTAACTGTGCTCTAAATTTATTCACTTTTTACTTAGTTAAAATGTCTGGGCCTCTTTGCTTTGGTCATGGTCATGCTGAGAGGAGTAACCATCATTTCAGTCTTAGGTCTAATGCTCTGTGGATTCAGGATTCAGTTTTTCCCCCCAAGGAAATGGCTTCATTTATCTTTAATAAATAAAAATAGGATAAACAAGTGACTTAATATTAAATTAAATTTTATAGCGCCATTTCACAACAGAAGTTATCTCAAGGCACTTTACAGTGTTTAAGGTTTAAGACCTTACAGAAAATATTTATACAAAAAATTATAGAGAAAACCCAACAATCCCATTTGAGCAAGCTTTAGGCAACAGTGGAGAGGAAAAACTCCCTTTTAGAGGAAGAAACCTCCAGCAGAACCAGACTCATAGTGGGCGACCATCTGCCTTGACCGGTTGGGGTGAGTGGAAAGAGAAGAGAGAAAAGAACAGCAGGCAATAAAGACAACAACAAGCAGCAAGAACATTGGGCAGGTCAACTGTATTCTGGAGATGTACAGATCCAGGCCAAGGATACCTGCAGAAAAGTACAGAGAGAGGGAGACAGAGAGGAGGAAACACAACTACAGGAGAGAGAAGACACAAAAGTTAATGACATGCAATGGTGATATAGGAGAAAGGAGAGAGGAGATGAGCTCAGTGTATCAATAGATATAATATTGTATTTCTCAAAAGGCAACAAACATAGTTCAACCAGACATATGCACCACCAGGTGACTGCCTGTTTTTGTTTTCATAAATCAATCATTTAGAAATGTAATAGACATAAATGTAGCATTACAGCTATATAAAATAACTGTAAATGTAATGTGTTAAACAGTTTTTAAATAGGCGATGAACTTCATATGTCAATACTGATAAAATCTGTAAATGTACGAGTTATTCTACACACCTTAGCATAATTTAGTTTTATTTTTGTTTGTCAAAATATTTTCACTGTCATGTTCTTTTATTACAGTAAATGTTTCATTCTATCCTCGAACAAAATCACTTTTAATGATGTACTCATGTGTTTTTCTTGAAGTGACCAGGAGGAATCAGGCATGCAGACCTGTGGTTATTCCTGTTCCCCCCTCGATGTGGTGGATCTTATTGTGGACATCATGTTCATTGTTGATATCATCATCAACTTTAGGACGACATATGTTAACTCTAATGATGAGGTGAACTGATTAACTCTGATTGGCTAACAGAGAAGGAGCAACTCTGTTTGCCAAGATAAACGTTTTTATTTTGAAAATTACTAATTGAATTAATACATTAAGTTTTCTGTTTGTCAGTGTGCGTCGTGTTTTCCAGCCTTAAAATGTGTATAGAAATTTGAGGGATTTCATAATAAGCTAGATTGGGGATATTACTGTACTGTATTGGATTCTATACTTAATATTTTTAACATGCATTTCATTATAATGTCACAAACTTTGCAATTTTTATAAAACTTTTTCCAGTGAAAAAATATAGCAACTCTGGATTTCTTTTAGGCTAAAGTAAATAGTTATTCATTGTCTATTCAAAGGATTCAAAGGAATAACAATCAATTTAAGAAGTTGCAAAGACTTTTAGTATTTTTTGTAACAGTAGACTACAATAGTTTTTAGTAGAGTATTAACTCTAATGAAATTAATTCTAAATTGCCCCAAAGGCTGTGGCATTTTGACTTTGAACTGCTCTCTTTTTATATGTCCTGCTTACTGTTTGTGTATCATCTCCCAAGGTGGTGAGCCAGTCTTCTCGGATTGCAGTCCACTACTTCAAAGGCTGGTTCCTCATTGACTTAGTGGCTGCTATTCCCTTTGACCTCCTCATCTACCGCTCGGAAGAGGAGGAGGTGGTTAGAGGAGGTGCAGAGGGAGAGGTAGGGAGGAGGGAGGTATCAGGATATGAACTGGGGAAGAAAGGAGTGAGCATTTCTCTCAGGATTGCATTGATTACTTCAAGAAGGCGAGAGAGATAGAGGAGTAGAAAAAGTACATCTGTAGGCCATCTACTCTAATAACAGTCATAAATAATATTTATTTTATATTACTTTACATAAATCATTCACATACATTACATTTTTATCTCGTCACAAAGACATATTGCTGCTCTCTGTCTCGTCCTCTTAACAGACTACCACTCTTATTGGCTTACTGAAGACAGCTCGGTTACTGCGATTGGTTCGAGTAGCTAGAAAGCTGGACCGTTACTCTGAGTATGGCACAGCTGTTCTCTTCCTCCTCATGTGCACCTTCGCCCTCATTGCCCACTGGCTGGCCTGCATATGGTACACTTATCTATTATTAATATTATGTATTTCATCATTGCTTTAGTATTTATGTCTTGTTTCTTTTATAAATGACCTTTAAAGAGAATAAAATCTTTTTCTCAGTGCTTGACATTAAGATTATTTTTCAAAGCTTGTCAGTGTTTAAAATGCCTCACTTCTTAGTTACGAGCACACAGTTTACACAGTGTTTGTCCTCTTACCCTAGGTATGCCATAGGTAATGTGGAGCGGTCGACATCAGCTGGGATTGGCTGGTTGGACAATCTGGGCGAGCAGCTGGGGAAGCCCTACAATGACTCCATCATCGGGTCAGGTCCTTCCATTAGAGATAAATACGTCACATCTCTGTACTTTACCTTCAGCAGTCTGACCAGTGTAGGTTTTGGGAATGTCTCCCCAAATACCAACTCTGAGAAGATTTTCTCCATCTGCGTCATGCTTATCGGCGGTGAGTTTGACATCAGACATCCGATTTTCTGACTATTTCAGAAAGAACAACAAACGGAATGAAAGGAATGAAGATTTTGACTTGCATCTTACAGCACAATTTACTCAGAGACCTTATGTCTCTTTTGTAAACAATCATTTATAATATATAATATAATCAAATAAAGATTTCAACCAGTCCACCAGTATGAGTATGACTGGATGTAAGTGGATCTGACCGGTCAGCTGCTGTGACTGAGTCAGTGTCAGTGCCAGAGTCAGGAAGTATGAATAAAACAGCTGGTGACAGTCATGACATGGTTTCAGAGCATTGTTAGGTCTGGTCCTGACCTATGGAGCAGTTCTACTCTGGACTAGTGTGGACTGTTAGACCATGTAGTAGAAGTGTGGATCCAGTGTGGGCTCCAGCATTGGCATATTTCAGAAAGGAGAGGACACACTTAGCTATGAGCTGACAGCACATTGTATTTTATTATTTTAGTGCATATACATTATTGACTACAAGTTTGCATACTGGAACAGACCCTGCTTGTGTGTTGTGTACTGTAGAGTGTGTGTATGTGTGTGTGCACACGTGCAAGCACTAGAATGGAACTTTATTACTATCCTCATCTGTTTAATTCTTATTCCTTTCTGCAGCCCCATCTTGCAGATAGTTTTAGTCAATGGGGCAAGGAAACGTGGGAAATTTACCACAACACGAATTCAAACTCCTGTACTTTCCTACTGCATTAGCGCATCTATGAAATAAGGACCATTTCTAATCCTCTTTATCACTTCCTTTGTCTTCTCGTGCGGCAAATTTACTACCTCTTCAAAACAATAGGACAACTATTTTGTCTTGGCCTAATTGTAATTTGAATTTCTATGAAACTCATAAAATTCATTATATGTTTAAACAATCAAATGTGCAATTAAATCTCTGAGTAAAGTCAGTTTAAGAAAAGATGTCGTGACGCTGATTGCAAACTGGTTTAATGCATAAAAACATGAAGTGTAGGGTGTTAGGATCATATAGCTTAGCTTCAACTAAGACTTGGAACACGATCACACACTTCAGTGTGTTGTGTGTAAAACTAGATAATTTTTTTTTTTTTACCTATTTAAACATCCATATGGTGAAACTTAAGGGGAAAATCTAGACCAGGCTACCAGATCAGGCAACAGGAGAAGACTAGCAACTAGAACCCATCTGGGAACAAGCAAGTAACTGACTGGGAGCAGTTGAATAAAATGCTCTGTTTCTGTGTCACCACCAGCTCTGATGTATGCCAGTATTTTTGGGAATGTATCAGCCATTATCCAGCGGCTGTACTCTGGTACAGCACGTTACCACGCCCAGATGATGAGAGTCAGGGAGTTCATTCGCTTGCACCAGATCCCTAATCCTCTGAGACAGCGACTGGAGGAGTACTTCCAACACGCATGGTCATACACTAACGGGATAGATATGAACGCTGTGAGTATGAAATGCAGTCAGGAGAAAACTATTCTGTGCTGTTTCTGACTGAGAAGTCATCATTTTCAGATAAAATATGATTGATTTTGCTTTCAGACAATGTCAGCATGCTTGCTAACTAATAATAGTATCTGTTCAGCCAACATTCTGCTTAAGATACTGGAGTTAACATGAAAAACTGTTCACTGCATATTGTTAAACTGAAGGTTCATCAGTGATATTAGCAAGTCAAAAATGTCACTGTGATCTCATCAAACACTGATATAAACACACCAGTAAGATTACTTTTTACTTAAGGCATCATGTTTACAGACTGACGGTGTGTCTTCTTTTTGACTGAAGTCAAAAAGAAGACACACCCACGGATGTCTCTACGCTACTTATTCTGTTAATCTCAGAAGTCCTCCATCTTTAACTCTACTCCAGGTTTTAGAAGGTTTCCCTGAGTGTCTCCAGGCAGATATTTGTCTCCACCTCAACAGGTCACTGCTGCAGAACTGCAAGGCTTTCAAAGGTAATAATATGATACTTCACCATTTTTTTTTCAATAATATTGTAAATTTTGTACAATATTGAAGACGTTGAACTTTTGACAGACCAAATATGGAATAATTTAGTTGGCAAAAACACATTAAATAAACCAGAATATGTTTTCTATTGTAATATTTTATTATATTTTCAATAACCCAGTAGCTACATTTAGCTTTAAAAAACCCATGGCTTCTCACCTATATCACATGACCTGGCCTCCACAATCATCCAATCTGAATCCAGTTGAGACAGTAAGGGATGAATTTGGACAGTGAAATAAAATCAGCCAACAAGTACTCAAAACTTCTGTGAACTCTTTCACGATTCCAACCATTTCCAGGTGACAACCTAATGAGACCGACTGAGAGAATGCCAAGAGTGTTCAAAGCAGTTATCAAAGCAAAAAGTGGCTACTTTGAAGAATCAAAAATATAAAATATATATTGTGGCTTGGTTTACCACTTTTTCCTTAACTATTCCATATGTGTTCTTTCATAGTTTGGATGTTTTCTGTATAAATGTACATTGTTGAAAATGACAATAATAAAGAGAAAACACTATAGAAGAAGGTGTATCCTACTTTTGACTGATAGTGTATATACTATCTCAAAATGAGACTTTACATTGTGTTCTACTTTGCTACTCTGCTGCTAATGTGCTCCTCAACCAATTCCAGTGGAAAGTGTTGTATCTTACACTGTCTTGTATATATTTGACAGTTAGTTATACTGTAGAATTCGATTTAATGTAGAATTATATTTTACATGCAAAACAACTAATACCATTTAGATATTATGCTACGTTATAGATTGAACTAGTTATATGTAAAATATGCTTCACTTTCACTAACTACAATATCAAAATAATAATAATAATAATAATAATAATAATACATTTTATTTAAAGCGCCTTTCAAAACACTCAAGGACACTGTACATCAACAATAAATCAACACAATAAATCAAAAACAGACTATACAAGTAAATCAACACAATAAATCAAATACTGTCACTATACAAGTACAAAAGTAGATTAAAGTGAATAGGCAATCTTGAACAGGTAGGTTTTGAGTTTGGATAATGATGTGGTCAATTCATGTCAGTTTTATTTACAGTACATAATCTCATATTACAAGTTGCACTTTTGTTTCAGGGTGTCTATCAATCACTTTATTACACAACATCTTTAGACTCCTGATCTGGAAAAAGACAAGCAGAAGATGAATCCATTACTAACAAACATGCAATACAAGACCTGTGAACAGACTAGTGCAATATAGTACAGGAAAAAATATATTTAAACTGAAATGCCCCTGGATGGATTAGTATGACTGATGTTTCAACATCAAATTCATAACTTGGCACAGCTTACTGCCATTCACTGTATATGTTTAGCCACTTTTAAGAAAGAAAGAAGAAACAGCCTTTATTTGTCATTCGTCACATTTACATGTTACATTGAAATTGGTCCTCTGCATTTAACCCATCCCCCTGGGGGGAGCAGTGGGCAGCTACATACAGCACCCGGGAGCTAGCGTAGAGTGTCTTGCTCAAGGACACACCTGGTGTCTGTGACAGGGTTTGAACCTTCTGTATCTAGAGCCAATGATCTACCTATTGAGCCACCAGGCCGCCAGGCTGCCAGCACTTTTATGATTAAGTGCATTTCCAGAGATGTACCGCACCACAGCAGTCTTTACAAACAGACACTGAATCTGACAAGATGGAGAAAGAGTGAATGATATCTTTAAAGCTTTAAAGCATTTTATAGTGCTGCGAAGTGGGTGTTGCCTCATAATGTCAAATATAAACAGCACATCACAGAAACAAACTTATTTCAACAGAAGCACAGAAAACTTGGTTCTTCTATCCATGGGACCAACATGCTGTATTTGTTGTGACTAGGATCCACTAAAGGCTGTCTGAGAGCCCTTGCCATGAGGTTTAAGACTACCCATGCTCCTCCTGGTGACACCATAGTGCATGCGGGAGACCTCATATCAGATCTGTACTTCATCGCAAGAGGATCCATAGAGATCCTCAAGGAAGATGTGGTGTTGGCCATTCTGGGTAGGTGCTTTTATGAGTTTCAGGAATATGCTAGCGACTCCATCTAGTGGTCAAAGTAGGATTTGTGTAGAGTCCATGTCATACATAAATGAACATATCACGTTCCTATCATGACTAAATTTCTACTTGTCCAGGTAAAAATGATATCTTTGGGGAGCCCATCAATATGTGTATTCTCCCAGGAAAATCCCGTGCTGATGTCAGAGCTCTGACCTATTGTGATCTGCACAAGATACACAGAGAAGATATGTTGGAGGTAAAAGTGTTTTGTTGTTGTTTTTGTTTTGTTGTTATATCCATCTGGTTTCAGAGACAATGGGTATAACCTGCTGACCACTGAGTTGAGCTTTTACTTTGCCAGTGTTATGATCACAGCATACATCCATCAAAACCATCAGTTCTGTGTCTGATCGTCTGTTATTTGTGTTTGCAGGTTCTTGAAATGTATCCTGAATTTTCTGAAAATTTCTGGTCAAACTTGGATATCACCTTTAATCTCAGAGATGTATGTTACTCTTGTTACAACTCTTTAATTTACTGAGAACAGGTAGAAATTATGACCTGCCAACTTATGGAAGTGCTGACTGTAACTTTTGCTGATTTTTCAGTCTCTCCTTGAAGATAAATACATTGTACTTTTTTACATATGAGAAAGGATAAACCCAAAACCCAGCATGCTCCTTCAAGCACTAACTTTACTTCAGAGACTTGAATTTAAAGCGTAAATAGAAATAAAGATAGCAGATGGATACAGTTAAAGCTATTTGACATCAGATGTTTGACAAACTGTGCAACCCTGTTATTTCACAAACAAAAGATTGAATGAAATTATCTTCTCTTCTTCCTTCCCCCTCCTTACTCACAGGTTAATAATGAAGCTGTAGGTCAGCTGAGTGGAGTCGACTCTGATTGTGAGGGATTCAGCAAAGCACAGAGGCCACACAGACTCTCTTCCACAAACACAGGTAGCACTTCAGAATTACCTAGCCCTTTAAAGAGAAGAAAACACCTGCAGAGATGCTCTAGTCAAAGCGGACATGTCATTGTCACATGTCTTGGCCACAATAAGGAAAGAAAAAGACAAGATCAAAATGTGAACTCTAATACAAAATAAAATAAGGAACAGACTTACTGACAAATCAGGCAAACAAAGGGTGAGGAAGTAAAGTCGGGCAACAGGCAGTGGTCAGAAATAGGCACACAGGTGAGTAAACAGGCAAGAGTCCAGAGAAGCAAAAGGCAGACAGGCAAAGTATAGGATAGGTGTACAACTTGCAGGTGGAGATAGCAGAACCTGTAGCATGTGTAGCATCAACTCAGGAAAGGTATCTGTGTCGTTGGGAAGGGGTAAAATCACAGTAGGGTTTGTTATCAACAGGAGGCCTTAGCATAAGCAGTGGCTGTTGTCCTAGAAAACTTCCATGAGAGGCAAGGTATGTTCCAAGGAAAGGTGACTTTCATTGATTATCAGGGTGATCCTGGATGACCAAGCCACAAGCTAACTTTTGGGAATGTAGGTGATTTAGGGGTCCAAAAAGATGCCACCCAACTGGGACACTGGGCTAGCAGTTAGCTGAAACAGGGGTCTGCACTTTACGCTAGTGGGGCTAATGTTGGATGACAATAACAGGACAGACAGGTTAACAATGTTATACTACCTGACATTCAGACATGGTTAGTCAGCAGCTGGCTGGGAACTGGATGTTAGCAAGACTGATGCTAGCCAACAGGCTGCAACAGTAAAAGTCAAGATTCCATAATGAAACAGAGGCAAGAAAATCAGAATCCACAGAAGAAATGTGGTAAGTTCTCTGAAATGCATGGAAACCAAGTACCTTGAAAAGCTTTAGGCAAAGGCAGCTTCAAGAACTGGTGCTGTTTTAAAGTGATCAGTGGTTTGACTAAATTAGAATTGCATGCTTTGACACACTGACTAACCTGATCTATCACATTTGAGCCTTGAGGCTGTTCTTTTTTCAGGGCTCCAGTTCTTAATAAAACTTTTTTAAACTAAAGAGCTCAGTGCTGAAAGTCCTGGCTTCCTTCTAGGAGCTCTGCAACTCAAAGTACTCTGCTTCTCTGAATTCCAGCTATTTCCTTTGGGTTGCAAACTCACAGTGATTGTTTCAATTCATCTATCAGGTGACACCACCTCAGCAAGGAGACTGAGAGCTGCCAATAGAAGTAGGAGAAGATACAGTAACTGGGAGCAGCGTGATGGCCACAACAAAGACAAACATAAACATACACTGTAAGAAAACAAAGACACTATACAATAAATATACAGTTCTATACTTTCCCCACTACAAAACAAAACTCTGAACCAAGTGCTTCTGTAGATATGACTGTGTGTTCTCCAGTGAGAATGACGAAGATGATTCAGAGGTGGCCAGCCCTGCAAAAACCTCTATAACTCATGCCACTAACACAAACACTACAAGGTGCCCTGAGACCGACAGGCAAGAGAGGACCTGTAACCTTTTAGCAGGTAGGTGTAATGATCAAATCAAGGCCAAGGAGTAAAATGAGACAATGGAAAAGGCATACCATTGTGTGTCTGACTGAGTATCTATTTGTCAACCCAACGCATTCTCAGGAGTTTCCAACATCTTTATGTTTGGCTCAGAGAGCCAAGTGGAACAGAGACACCAAGAGGCTCCCTGCTCCCACAGCCTCCCCTCATCCCCTCCTCAGACTATCTCTCAACAGTTGCCCTCCCTGCCTTCCACCTCCCAATGTCCCTCCAGCCCTCCTCTTTTCTCTCTTCCGCCTGTCATCTCTCGGAGGCAGAAGATGGAGTTCGAGAACAGGCTGGAGGTAGTGCAACAACGGATAACAAGGTGAGTCATAATTGATTCCTCTGCAGAGAGGAAACCTATTGGGCTACTGATAACTATACTGTGTGAGAAACAGAAAAAGTACCTTATAAATAGTGACTATATTAAACAGCAAAGTTATGGTTATGTACTGGCATTCCCCTTTAGACACATTTACACACACCAGCAGAGCTATTTCTAGGAACTAGCAGCTAAGAAACAGATATACAAGCAGCAACTCTCGCAAATGGCCATAAATGTTCAAGTAACTGTCAGATTCTTTGTTAGATTCTGTCCTTCCAATGAAGACACAAAGTCTGACAGTTGTGTAGTGGCAAATGCTGCTTGTACCAAGCTAAATACAGAGTATGCCTTGTATTCTGGCTTTTATGACATATTCCTTGTAGCCAAAAGGTCACACTTCCTTCAGAGTAGCCCCCCTCCCTTCTCTGTTGCATTTTGTTGATATACTGGTAGAGGGACAAATAGCTGAATAGGAGGTTGTAATTGCATTTTAAGAAAAAAATCAGAATAAAAATAGTCAAAAACACAGCATGTGCCACTAAAACTACTATGGGTAAAATTTAAAATTAATATTTTATAATATATCTTTAATTTAATAATAATATTTTTTCTTTTGTATGCTGGGCTATCTTATTATTGCTGTAAAGCCTGATACAATGTAAGATTGCATCTCTATAAACTGAAGTAGCTTTATTTATTTGTGTGCTTTCCAGGTTGGAGTGTCATATATCACAAGACATCAGGGCTATCCTACAGCTGCTTCAGAGGCAGATGCCAATAATCCCACCGTCCTACAGTACACTGACATTAACACCTAACACTTCCATCTTGTCTCCAACCGCTGCCTCCTCATCTGGCACCCCAAACCTGGCCTCCCCAACAGAAAGGTCACCAACCATCAATCCCCAGCAATGCCAGTCCACGGAAAACCAAGCAAAGCTTTCAGAAGCCAATTTCATCAGTTGTGGCTCCTCTTTCCTCCATTGTACTGTCTCTTCTTCTCTCAGCGATGCCTCGGCTCCTCATACTGCTTCATTTCAGTCACTGTTTTCTTCCTCCAACTTACCCCAGAACACCTCTACCTCTGCAACCAATCCTCAAACTTCCTCTCAGTCTTCTTCATCTGCCCTCATGCAGGCAGGAAGTCAGCATGTGCCTTCCTTACATTCACCATATGCTCACACCTCACCATCCTGTCTCCCTAGATCCAGAGAGGATTAAGCAACCAGTCCTTTCTGTCAGGACAGAGCTTAGCCTCTGTCTCACAGGTACTGCAAATCTTTCGGTAGCTTAAATTTTAAAAGAGAATGTAATACTTTTGAGCTCAGTTTCATTATTCCAACAATTTATCCTGGAATTCTGAAAAAGAAATTACATCAAATACAAATGGCATCTTGGAGTCTCATGACTGTGTTTCTATAAACTAAATAAGCTTGTTGGAGTTCTCTAATACACAGCAGGGAAATGTGTAAACACTTTAGCCAGGTTTATTATCACAGTATGTGCAAGTACAACTTTGAGTTAACAGTGTCACGACTTGCTCTGTTTTCACATAGGCACTGGAGAATCGGGTCAAAACGTGTAGAGTTGTGTATTCACAAAGCAGGAGCACACAGCATGAGAAAGTTCAGGTGACATGCATTTTCAGTCAGGCAAATAGTGAGGTTGGGTTTGGGTGTGTAGAGTGACAGAAAGAACACCACGAACATCAATTGTCAGTAGAGCAGGTCACATGAATAAAAACAACATGTTATATACATAACTCTGGTTTCCTGAAGGAAGGAAGCCAGAACAACAGAAAGTATTTCTGGTGTTGTGCTGAGTGGATTGGCTGAAAGGGAAGGTACGCTCGCTCGCTGTGAACATTATCCGCTGTAAGACATTACACAAACTTTGTATTAGGGTGCTTGTACACACGTGGACAAAATGTTAGTACCCTTCCGTCAAAGAAAGAAAGAAAGAAAAACCCGCAAAGGTCAATGAAATAACTATGATAAAAGTAATAATAAATAAACACTTACTGAAAATTAACTCATGAAAATCAGACATTGCTTTTCAGTTGTTGTTGTTCAACAGAAAAAAAAAACTAATGAAACTGGCCTAGACAAAAACTATGGCCCACTTAAAACGATAAAAGTAAAAGAAGTTAAATAATTTGACCACCGTTAAACTAAAGTGTGTCTTGTAATTAGGCTTATAGGTGTCTTCAAATTTCTGTCTGCTGTTTGCCTATTTAAAGGTTGAAAAGTGGTCACAGTGTTGTTTAATATCATGGTGTGTATCACATCAAACATGGACCACCGAAAGCTAAAGGGAGAGAGACAAACAAACATGTTAAAGGTTAAGGCTATGAGACCATCTCCAAGCAGCTTGATGTTCCTGTGACTACAGTTACAGATATTATGTTGTTTTAAGTCAAAGTCCACAGGACTGTAGCCAAACTCCTTGGATGTGGCTTTAGTAGGACAGTCGCTGACAAATTGAAGGGACAGATAATACGAATGGTAACCAAAGAGCCCAGAACAACTTCCAAAGACATTAAAGGTGAAATCCAAGTTCAAAGTACATTAGTGTCAGATCGTACCATCAGTTGTTGTTTGAGCTAAAGTGGACTTAATGGAAGATGACTGAGAAAAAATTTAAAATGCATACTGACAAACCACAAAGCTTCTGGAACAGTGTTCTTTGGACAGATGAGACAAAATTGGAATTTTTTGGCAAGTCAAATCTGCTCTATGTTCACAAATGCAAAAACTAAGCATACAAAGAAAATAGTAACTAGTAAATTCTTATTTATTATTATTTTTGTCAGTTTTAAGGTATTTCACTGACCTTTGTGGGTTTTTCTTTTTTTAAGGGAAGGGTACCAAAGATTTTGTCCACGTGTGTACCTGCAGTGAACAAATATAGAATAAGGTTACAATTTTCATAAAGTTATCATAAATGTGCATGTGTAAAAAGTAAAAGCATGTAGCTATGTAACTAATCTGTTTTTAAGGCCATTTTTTATGCCAAATGTTTAATTCACTGTTCTATAAGCTCCATAAGCATACAACCAATACTGTGAATTTTCAAATCTTAATTGATTTTTAAAATTGATAGAATCTTGGTCTTTTTTTCACAGCAAAGAATGCGAATCTAAACTTACTCATGGTCACAATTAAAAATGTTTTGTGAAGTACACAATGTCATTCCATTTCATTGTTGGGGTATATACCATGTTACAACCTAGATTTGCCTGACTTGTACAAATGTAGTTTAACTGTCACAACTATTTAGCTTATTTAAATACACCATCCCACCCTATGTGATACTTGGGCCTCAGTCGCACTGCTTTAAATGCATTTTGGTCTGTCCTGAACTTCACACATCTCTGAGGTTTGACTTAGTTATCATGGAGAATTTGAGTAGTTTTGCTTGTGGTTCTTTAAATGATTGATAGATACCAGAGTTATGACTATAATAATGATTAAACTCTTTATTTATATTTAGTTTTATTTTTCTACATATTTCCACAGCTGGGAAAATGGTTCTTTCTCACTTGCTTTGCCAAGTGGCCAATATATTAAGTTATATACTGTTTTCGACTCCTATTATACCTGCCTAGTTATGTTTGTTTGGACTATAAAATAATCAATATCTTGTATTCATTAAAGGTAACTTATTCACTATATCTGCCTGTCGGCTCTGTGTCTGTGGTGGGGTCCTTGCTGTAATTCAGAGATCTCAGAAATTTCTGACCATTAACAATATCAAGTATTGTGATTTTGCCATCATAATGGTTTCCACAGGAACCACAGGTCCAATATCACTGTCAGTTTAGCATGATTAAAAACTGTGGAGATTCTCAGTCATCCACGTGATGGTTATCCCAGAATTGCTGTTTAGTATCAATTGGACTTGTTTTAAGTTGTTGAAGACGTTTTTCCTTCTACTAAGAAGGCTTCATCCGTTCTGAACTGAAGAACTGAAAACAGTTTAAACTGTTCTTTCCCTTGACCAGCCACAGTTAAGATATGAGAACGATTGTTCTTCGTAAACTTTTTCTACAAACATGGTCTTGTTAGTGTTTTTGCTGCTCTACCAAGTTTTTTTAAAGCTTATGATGTTCAAAGTCAGTTTGTGCTGTAAAAAGAAACCTGGCTCATCCAGGTTACAGTTTCTTACTTGAGAAAGCTAGTTACTGTAATCAGGGTAGGGGATTAGCAAAACCTCAGGTAGATTTCTCCTAGAGAACTCAAGTTACTCTGTCATATATACATTTAACCGGCTTTCTAGTTGACTTTTTCCATGTGCACGTGCATAACAAAGACTGCAGACACTCACCACTCTACTACTTTCAGCCAAGAAGTGCAGCTGGAAAAAGGAGAGATAATTACATGGACCGATACAACCCCAAGTCCACCCATGCCCACGTTTAAATAAGACATTTCATTAAGACAGTTTGTGCTGTAAAATAAAAAGTAAATTAGCCCTTGGGGATAATAGAGTCAAACTCGTTTCCCCAATTACCCAAGAAACCTTGTTTCTCTGTGTAACCTTGTACCAGTAAACGCACCGAAACATAGATGGTGGAAAAGGAAAAATGAGAGACGGAGAGGTGTAGTACTTTTTCACGTGTTTTCAGTGTTTCTGTTAGGATGTGCTGCTCAAATATAATAATGGCTGCCCAAATATACACTAAGCAAATAGGTAAGAGCCTCGCTTTGGGTAATTACTGCATGGATGATTATGTTTCAGCAGGCAAGAAGTTATTCAACCCTAACTGATGTAGTAAATAGCTTCTCGTTTCTTAAGCAATGTTGTCAGAAGACACATCCTGTGGCTATAGAAAAGGTGTTCATCTGTTTTAGAAGGGTCAAATTACTGCATCAAATAAAAAAAAAATTCTACGGATTGCAGAAACTACTAAAATTGGATTAAGAATTGTCCAACACATAATTAAAAACTGGAAGGACAGCGGGGAACTATCATCTTTGAGGAAGAAATGTGGTCAGAATAAAATCTTGAATGACAGTGATCAGCAATCAGTTAAACATTTGTTGAAATCAAATCGTAGAAAAAAAAACCAGTAGAATTACGTAAACAGTAAACATGTACAATGCGAAGGGAACTTAAGGGACTGGGACTAAACAGCCGTGTAGCCTTAACACTTGCCAGTGAGGCTAATCGGAAAGAAAGGCATTATTTGCTAGGGAGAATAAAGATTGGAAGAATCATGTGGTCTGATAAATCCAGATTACCCTGTACCAGAGTAAACTTGGGCCCATCAGAGTAAGAAGAGAGGCAGATGAAGTGATGCACCTATCATGCCTAGTGCCTCTGGTACAAGCCTGTGAAGGCAGTACTATGATCTAAGATTGCTGCAGTTGGCCAGGTCTACAGATCCAGAATTGCTGCTCTCAGCCTAGCATAGCAGGCTAGCAGAAGTAACATACAACGTCATGGGCGGCGACTTTCACTTTCGTCTGCGGGGGCTCTGGCCAGCCAGTTTTCCCCGTCAGACGGAGGAGTTTTGTCACTCCCTCAGTCTGCTGCGTCTGGCGAGCATGAGCACTACCCTCGCTCTGTACCTCCGGCACTTCTCCCGCCAGCTCGTGGGCGACCTGGCAGTGGTGTCTAAGATCCGAGCGACCTCCTCCTGCCTGGCGTCCTGCTCCAGGGAGCAGGTGTGGCTGGAGCTGGGGGGCGAGCCCGTGGGTGATATATATCTACCATGACTTGTGAGTACGGCCTCCGGTGACGTCCTCCCCATTGTTGGGATGGGTCTTGGGGGTTCCCCCTTGACGTGCTGCGGCTGGGCACAGGCGGGGCTCCCTGTGGTACAATCGTGCCACCAGTGGCTTCGCCTTGGCTTCTTGTGGGGCCTCGCCCTGGTCGGCCTATACATATGTACATAGTTCTGTTGGAGTGTTTTTCGATGTCACCTCCACCTTTGTTGTACACTCCTGGTGTCCACGTGACCTTACTGCTGCATTGCTTTCATTTTGAACCTATAAAAAGTTCTGGGTGGAGACAGTCTTCAGATGAGAGAGAAGGTCCCTCTGAGTGAGAGACTATCTCTCTAGCTCAGATGCCGCTCGGAGACACGTTCCGATCAAACGAGCAGTGTGCACACTCCTCCAGGGTCACTTCATACCCTCCCCTAAGGGGGCGTATGAAGGAGGAGACTGAGGAGACTGAGGTCTTTTGGTGTGCCCAGACAGCTGCTAAGGACATTTTACGACACTGTGGTGGCCTCAGTAGTCTTTTTTGGAGTTGTGTCTGGCTTTTTTTGGATTGCCCTCTTTAGATAGTGGATTCTATTGCTTTCACAGTTTGTACTTTCTGGTTTCAGCCTGTTTCTGGAACTGACACTGGTTGCGGACGAACTTGCAGTATTGTTTGTTTGGAAGTCCTCTCTCCCCTGTCCTTTAGATAGATAGATAGACTTTATTCATCCCACGATGGGGAAATTCTTCTGTCTACAGCAGCAAGGTGACATTAAATAGGACACAGAAAAAGCAGTATAGACTGGACAGCATCAATATTAACTACACAAGAAAAAATAAATTAAATTACAAGACAATTAAATTAATTAGTTAATTACACACCAAACAATAATAATATAACCAACAATAAAGTTAAAACCAGTATAAAAGCAAATGACCTAACAACAACAGCAACAACAAATGAAATGCACTGTGTAGGTACATAGTGTGTCACTGTAGTACTGTGTTGTAAAGTCTGATGGCTGTGGGGAGGAATGACCTGCAGTAGCCCTCCTTCTTGCACTGTGGGTGTAACAGTCTCGTGGTGATGCAGCTGGTCAAAGCCTCTACAGTTTGGTGCAGGGGGTGGGAGGGGTTATCCATGATGGATAGTTGGTTTAGTTTAGCCAACATCCTCCTGTCCGCCACCTCCTCGATGGACTCCAGTGTGCAGCCCAGGACAGAGCCGGCCTTCTTAACCAGTTTGTTAAGTCTCTTCCTGTCTCTGCCTGTACTGCCCCCTGCCCAGCACACAACTCCATAAAGGACTACTGAGGCCACCACAGTGTCGTAAAATGTCCTTAGCAGCTGTCTGGACACACCAAAAGACCTCAGTCTCCTCAGCAGGTGAAGGCGACTCTGGCCCTTCTTGAACAGAGTGTCCGTGTTGCTAGATCAGTCCAGTGTCTGAGCCTTGGATGTTCACCGGTGAGTGTGGTGGAAGAGACCTCCTGAAGTCAAGTCAACTAGCTCCTTTGTTTTGCTGGTGTTTAGGATCAGGTGGTTATTTTCACACCAGCCACAAAGTCAGAGATGACCCCGCTGTACTCCTGCTCGTCCCCCCCCACACACAGCCAACAATGGCACTGTCATCTGAGAACTTAGGTGACGATGGTGAGAGTTGCATTTAAAGTCAGATATGTACAGTATGAACAGAAAAGGGGAGAGCACAGTTCCTTGAGGTGCCCCCGTGCTGCAGACTACTACATCAGACACACAATCACGCAGCCTCACAAACTGTGGCCTGTCTGTGAGGTAGTTGATGGTCCAAGCAACCAGATGTTGGTCCACGCCTGCCACCTCCAGCTTCCTCCTCAGCAGTGATGGCTGGATGGTGTTGAAAGCACTGGAGAAATAAAAAAACATGACTCTCACAGTGCTCCCAGGGGACTCTAGGTGAGACAGGGCCCGATGCTGCAGGTAGATGATGGCGTCATCCACCCCGATGCCTGGTCGATATGCAAACTGCAGCGGGTCCAGTGCTGAGCTCACCTGGGTGTGGAGGTGGCTGAGGAAGATCCTCTCCATAGCCCTTCATCCATCTGAAGTGGTTCAGTTCCTTAGGATGAGGTACTTTTGGAACTGGAACCAGGCAGGAAGTCCTCCAGAGAACTGGTACTTTTTCCAGGCATAGGCTCATGTTAAATATGGACAGGACCACTTCACAGAGCTGGTCTGGTGCTGATGTTATACGGGCCTGTTGCCTTCCTGGCCTTTGTCCTCCTTAACTCCCTCCTAACCTGGTTCGGAGTGAAGAAGAGGGGGGTGGGCGGTGGGTGGTCTGGAGCTGTGGGCTGTTGGGGGGGTCCCTTTGTTGCGGTCGGAGGAAGGGCAGAGTGGACTGCTTGGTCCTGAGGTGTGAATAGCTGCAGCTGGGAGGAGACGCCTGGACTGGAAAGGTGTGGAGAGGGGGCTGTGTGGATGGAGACTGGGCAGAATCAAATCTGTTAAAGAACATGTTCAGTTCATTTGCGCAGGCTTGGTCACCTGTGACCTGGCGACCATTCCCAGCCTCACTGTGGCCTGAGATGTGTTTTAGACCTCTCCACACATCACAGACATTGTTCAGTTCCAGGCAATGCTCCAACTTCTTCCTGTAGCTGTCTTTGCACCTTCTGATTTTGTATTTTAAGTCCCTCTGTACTCTGCGCAGTTCCTCCTTCTCCCCCGAGAGAAAGGCCTTCAGCTCAGGAGTGACCCAGGGCTTATTGTTCAAGAAACACAGCACTGTCTTTGTTGGCACGGTGTTTTCCACACAAAAATGTATGTAGTACATGACGCAGTGTGTGAGACTGTCAATGTTCTCCCCATGTGGACTGCAGAGAATGTCCCAGTCTGTGGTGTTAAAACAGTCCTTTAGTTGCTCTGTTGCCTCCTCAATCCAGATCTTCACCGTCTTAACCTGTGGTGTCTGCTGTTTCACCACTGGAGTGTAGGCAGGGGAGAGATGAACCAGGTTGTGGTCAGAGCATCCTAAAGGGGGGAGGGGGGCAGAAGTATATGCATTCTTGACGTTAGCATTTAGGAGGTCTAGAGCTTTATTGTCCCTTGTGTGGCAGTTTACATACTGGGTGAAGTTGGACAGGGTGGCGGAGAGGGGGGTGCAGGCATGGTTAAAGTCCCCAGAGATGAGAATTAGGGCCTGCGGGTGTTTGCAGCTGGGACAAGGTGCTCTGCACGCGCTCACACGCGACAACGGCGTCAGCCGACGGAGGGATGTAAGCAGTGACTACCAGTACATGGGAGAACTCCCAGTTCAATGTCCCTGCTACAGTGTGGTTCTTTGACGGTGATGTGGTCCGGGTTACACGATCTGTCGTTCACAAACACCGCCAGTCCGCCGCCTTTCTTCACACAAATAAGGTGGAAGAAAACATTAAAAAACGCAAAGAAAAGAACACAAAAAGACAGAGCTGCTGAGACTTGCTGCCACACACGCGGTGCCATAGCAATGAATAGTCTTTACACAGACTATAAAGCCACTGAACTGCCTCTCATCACCTTCCAGCTCCTGGACTCCAACCTCCAGCATCCTCCGTTCCCCTATTGCAATACTCACCTGCCACAGTCCACTCCTGTCACCGCTCCTAGGAACCTGGACTACATTTTTTAGCCTTCCTTGCTCCACTCAGCCATCTAGCCCCGTCTGCCCCCTCATACAAACAGTGAGTCTTTTCATTCATTGTTTGTCATCATTTTCCACAACCAATCAGTACGTACACCGTTTCTCTTCTAGACCCTGGACCCGTCTGCTTTTTCTACCGTGCCACTGACAGTCACCAATCAGTCCCAAAGAGATCATCGTCTCCATAGTCGACACTAACTCGTCCTATCAACCCCCAATGTCTCAACACTTTGACTTCCTGATCAGACCCACAGTATTTCTGCCTTTGTTAACTCCAGAGCTCATAGGCGAAGATTTAGGTCAGGGGTATTCAACTAAAATTTAAAGAGGTCCGGTTACACAATATTTTTGGAAGCAAAGGTCCAGAAGATTATAACGTCTAACTATTTACTGCAATATATTATCAAGTAGCCTGCATGTAATCAATACTTGACTGTCAAATCAATCATTAATTCAGTACAATTCAAAAACCTTTTGACAAACTTATTGTTATGTAACATCAAACTGAGCCTGTGGCTCAAGATCCTGGTGGACTGGTCATACTGGGCTCTGAGACTAGCAACTTTCTGTGATTGCACTTCAGATTTGAGTGGGTATGTGTGTTCAAAACCTTTGTGTTTTGTCCCATAATGCTTGACATTGGCACTGTTTTAATAGGAGCCACAGTTTCTGAACATATCAGACAAACTGGTTTAGTGCTCCCAGTGGGTAATATGAACAGAAAGAAGTCTGTTCATTCTGGATTAAAAACTCCTTGCTGTCCACTTTTCTCTTTTTGAACATTTTTATATTTATCTCTTTCTTTTTAAGTCTCACCGTCCTGTCTGTATCTCTCCTCTTTCTCCTCTCTGTCGTCTGTACCTTTCCTCTCTGTCTCTCTGTTATCACCATCTTTCTTTATTAATTCATTCCAACACCAACTTTCTATCATCTACGGTTGATTCGCCAAATTTACCGCCTGTGATCCACAGAATCGATTGGCTAAGTGAAGTCACGTGGGATGGCTTAACTCGCATTCAATTGGCTAATGCGTTCTCCCGTCCACCAAATAAATACCGTAATAAGCGAAATAGCCGCGCCGATTAAAATTAAGGTGTCCCGCTAGATTTGGAATCAAAACGTTCAGTTTGGTCTGTAGCTCCCGGTCCATAAGGGAAAGCTTCTGGGTCTGGATCCGGGCCGTGGTCCGCCTTGTTAGTGACCCATGATTTAGGTAAACAAACTAGCATCCGGAGCAAAGCTCTACAGCCTTCAGTTCAGGTAATTGCCCTACACAACGATTTGATCCACTCCTGTTCTCATTGCGCTAATCTAACCTGTAACCTGTTTAACTACCTGACTCTGTGCTGCAGCTTCTCCCTCTTGCTCAAAGGTGCGTCAATGGTGCCACTACAGGCGCTTATTCCTCTACCTAAACTGCCCTCAGCCAAGGAGACCACACACCTGCTTGTCCAACATGTTTTCTGTGGCTGGTCGATCAAAAATATATTCTAATCACCTGAGTGGAAAGGCTGCTTGAACTTGGTTTGACTGTGAGAACTCCTGAGTCTGTTAATTTGTTGAGACTGAGTTTTAACAGGTTCATGTTGACTGTGGTGTCAGTAGATGTGGCTAAGAGTAATTTTAGAGTTTAGTTAACCACCACCTATTCTCTCACAGAGATAACTTTCAATTTTATTTTATTTGTAGAGCGCTTTTGAGACGAGGCAACATAACTTACAGCAGGTTATGGTCGCTGAACCGCTGGATGTCCAGGTGGTGCTCCCAAAACAATGTGGGCTTTATAAACAATTGGAGTACCTTTGCCTCTAAAGCTCTTACTTTTAATGAAACTATCACAGATCAGGAGTTTGATATACTCTGTTTAACGGAAACCTGGATTAAACAGGACGAGTATGTAGCTTTGAATGAAGCAACTCCTCCTGGATTCAGCTACATTCACCAGCCTCGTCTGACTGGTAGAGGAGGAGGTGTCACAGTTATTTACAATGATAAACTGACTATCGTACAAAAACATGTACACAAATTTAAAGCTTTTGAATGTCTTTATAGTAACATAACAAGTATAGATACAAATATAAAGTCTGCTCAGCCGATCCCGCTAATTATCATTTACAGACCCCCTGGGCCCTACTCTGAATTTCTTTGTGAATTTGCAGATTTCCTTTCTAACCTAGTTGTTTCTGTAGACAAAGCGTTAATTGCTGGAGATTTTAATATTCACTTTGAGAATCCAGAAGACCCTCTGAGAACAGCATTTATGTCCATACTGGACTCGCTAAGAGTAGACCAGTGTGTAGTAGGACCCACTCATAAAGCGGGTCACACTTTAGATTTAATAATATCCTTCGGTTTAAGTATAAGAAATGTACTTACGCTCCCACTGTCTGAAGTTATCTCAGACCACTATCTTGTTTCAACTACAGTGTGTCATATTAATAATGTATACTCAGCGCGGCGCTACCACATTAAACGTACATTTACATAAACTACCGCATAGAGCTAGATCTCTCTAGATCTCCCAGAGTTATCAAGTTTGATTGGCCAGAACTTGACCAGGTGACTGAATATTTAGAGTCGTCTCTCCACTATTATAGAAAACAACAAAAATAACCCTAGATTTATATTTAATACAGTAGCCAAATTAACTAGAAAGAAGACCACTGCAGATATCTCCACAACAACGTTGTGCAGTAGTGAGGACTTCATGAAAATTGTAAATATAAGGCAAAAAATTCAAGATTTAAAACCAGAATATTTAGATGACGCACATGATGAGCTAACCACAGCAGATCAGTACCTAGAATACTTCACTCCTCTTGAAGAGAATGAACTAATTTCACTCACCTCATAGCACTTGTTAAAGTAGTAAATGACCTCCTATTGGCCTCTGATCAGGGTAGTGTCACTATTCTTGTGCTACTCGACCTCAGTGCAGCTTTTGACACCATTAACCATAGTATTCTCCTTCACAGACTAGAAAATGTTGTTGGAATTAAGGGTACGGCCCTCTCCTGGCTTAGGTCCTATTTGACTGATCGTTATCAGCATGTAGATCTAAATGGCGATTACTCCACATGCTCTCCAGTGGAGTTTGGTGTTCCAAAGGGTTCAGTTTAGGCCCACTGCTTTTTTCCCTCTACATGCTTCCTCTGGGCAACATAAGCATGGTATTAACTTTCATTGTTATGCTGACGATACACAGTTATATGTTTCATCAAAACCAGGTGCATAAACAAGCTTAGCGAGAGTCCTCACTAGAACCAGAAGATATGAGCACATCACGCCTATTTTATCTACACGTCATTGGCTCCCCGTGAAATTTCGCATTGATTTTAAAATACTACTTTTGACATTTAAAGCATTAAGTGGTCTTGCGCCGCAGTATCTAAGTGAACTGCTAGTGTCTTATGATCCACCACGCCTACTTCGATCAAAGGATGCTGGCTGCCTGTCAGTACCTCGTATCATAAAAACTACAGCTGGGGGCAGAGCCTTTTCTTACAAAGCCCCAAAGTTATGGAATAGCCTTCCAAATAGCGTTCGGGACTCAGACACAGTCTCAGTGTTTAAGTCTAGGCTGAAAACCTACCTATTTAGTCAAGCATTTTGTAAATAGATTTGGGAAGGACTTATGGACGTAGAGCATTATGGTGAACTGGTATGTTTAGATGCTGTCTTCCCAACTCTCACTCTCACTATATCAGGTTTGTTGACGGTGAAGTGTTTGGTTGCTCTACATCCCAGGGAGCTCTTATGTCTGTGTTTCCTTCTGAACCCACCCTTTTAGTTAGGCTGTCATAGTTAGTCCTGCCGGAGTCCCTGCTGCACTATTCTAAATATACATTCACCTCAAACTTTATCTGACTGTGATCATAACTAACTGCTATCTCTCCTCTTCTCTTTCCCTCTCCCTCTCTCTTTTCCCTCTTCCTGTCTCTCTGTCGAGCTACACGTCATTCCACCCTTTGCCCTCTGGACCTGTCTGACTCGTCCTGATGCCCAACTTCTGGCTGGAGATCTCGTCGCTTGGATCCACCGTCTGCCCAATGGGATACGTTTGGAGACTGGAGTTGGTCACATGCTACTATGAAGTCGGTCTTGGCCTCGGCGGACGTCAGAAGCCGTTTCTAGGAAGTCTTGACTCAATGGTCGACAGTCCAGGAATGGAACAAGTCTGCCTGCAATTAACTAACTGGACTCCACATTAACTTAAAGACATTAACTGTTATACTGGACTGCCTGCTGCCTACACAGCATGTAATCACCCATAGGAGGATGGGTTCCCTGTTGAGTCTGGTTCCTCTCAAGGTTTCTTCCTGTTGCCTTCTCATACACATTCACTGTTCATGTACTGTTCTTTGGTTGTGTAAAGCTGCTTTGTGACTATGTCAATTGTAAAAAGCGCTCTACAAATAAAATTGAATTGAATTGAATAACTTTTACAGAGATACGGCCCTGCCATGGGTTCCCCATTGTCACCCACTGTACCCAACTTGTCCAGGGAAGTAGTGGAGAAGAATGCACCTGATGCCTTTCCCGGGATGACACAAAACCACTGGTGGGTCTGTGGTGGGTCTGTGGTGGGTCTCATCAGCAAGAACGACGAGTCAGCGTACAGAGAGGAGGTACATCAGCTCTCAGCCTGGTGCAAGGCCAACAACCTGTCTCTGAACATTGGGAAAACTAAAGAGATGGTTGTTGACTTTAGAAGAGCAAAGAGTGACCACTCTCCACTGAACATCGATGGAGCGTCAGTGGAGATCGTCAAGAGCACCAAATTTCTTGGTGTCCATCTGGAGGAGAACCTCACCTGGTCACTCAACACCCGCTCCATCAGCAAAAAGGCCCAGCAGCGTCTCTACTTTCTGAGGAAGCTGAGGAAAGCCCATCTGCCGCCCCCCATCCTGACTACATTTTACAGGGGAACCATTGAGAGCATCCTGAGCGGCTGCATCACTGCCTGGTTTGGGAACTGCACCGTTTCGGATCGCAGTGCCTTTTGTTTGATACACAAACTAGAAGTAATCAGGACTCGAGAGCAAAAAAAATTCCTACCCTTCCACAGAAACAAAATGTGGAAACTGTGGATACTCCAAGTAGACCGAGAGAGAGACATTTGAGTCATCAAAGGCCAATTGGGCTTTGTCTTTTCTTTATCAAGAGAGAGCCTTGTCTCTCCTTGAATGTGTGGTAAACATAACCATTCACCTGCATAAACATGCAAGGAGAATAGTTTGTGTGGCTGGTCATTTGTCCAGGCAGCCATCAGGGGAATTATGAAACTAGAAGAGGCCCTTGCTGCAGTCTTGCAATCCTCTGAGGAGAGTCAGGAGCATGTTACCAGCAATGAAAATTCATCCGAGAGTCAGGAGAGATGAGAGGTGGAAGGAGAAATATCTCAATGGAGATCAAAAAATTCCCATGGCCTCCCACACATGAAGAGCCCCTGCCATTCTTTTCTCCTCCCATCTTGACCCCGGGACCGACTTACACTTTGCACTTGCAAGGATCAGCAGCCCTGAGGCTGCATTTGACATTATATGCCCTCCAAACCTGGAAAGTATGGATTGAAGATATGGGCTGTCTGTGACATTCAGACCTTGTATGCATGGAGATTACAAGTATATACAGGGATATAACAATATGGACATATCATGTTACAATAACTACGTCCTGCTCACTTAAGTGGGCCCCTGCTGGAAGAGAACTAATTGCTACAGGTCTCAGGTATCTTTTCTTGAAGCAAGTTCACAGAGCTCTTATTGCCCCAGCCGTGGCAAGGAAGAGCCATTTGCCTAGAGGACTGTCTGCAGCCAGCCTGGTCCGACAAGCCCAGGGAAAGAAGAGGATGAGTAGGAGCCACAGCCAGGGACCTTTAGAAAGAAGAAGAGTGTGCAGCCAGTGCACCAAATGTGGAGCATATGCATGCAAAATTCACCTCACAGGGATCTGTGGTTTACGCATCAAATTGTAAACACACACGACAAAATGTGACATCTTTTGACAAAAAAGGTTAATATTGCATATTTTGTGTTTTTCTGTTCTCATGATAAAAATGGCATAAATACATATTTTAACAAAAACTTTGTATATATGCTTAGGTCTGAAGTTGCTGAAAACAATTGATGTGGTGAAAGTAGACAAAAAAACAAAACATTTTATTATACTTTTGTTTCTCTTATGAAACTGCTATTTGTTATAACTTAAAGTTACCCTTGTAAAACTTGCCTTTGCCCTCGTTGGCTAGTGCACCATACTTTTATCTCAGGGAGTCAGATAGGATGCTCCAGCATGGAATTCACCTCGAGACAAGAATCAACTGCAACGTCACAACTGTCATTGTTGTCTTTACATACAAGCAGAAAAACATCTGACAATAATGACAAAGAAACGGAGGAAAGCATTAAAACTTAGTTTTGTATTGGGTGGAGGAACCAGGCAGATTAAATGATTTATTATTGAATATGATTTAACCTTTAAAAAAAGGTCTCATGTCAGAACGCTCAGATATGTCGATATCTGCATAGGCTCCTGCCTTGGCTGCAAGGATTAATATCAAAGCTCTGTCTCTTGCCTACAGAGTGGTCAGAGTGGTCCAACTTACCTCAAATCAATCATTCAGGTCTACATCCCCTCCCGTACACACACAGTAGACACCAAGGAAAACTCTTCAGCTCAGTGATCCCACAATAGTGCAATGTGCTGCCAAACTCTGCACGCTCAGCCACCTCACTTTCAATATTTAAAAAACAGCTAAAAACAGAACTCTTCCGCATCTTCCTTTGCAATTTTACACAGATGAGTAAATGTAAATGTAATCAACTAAGATTACAATTGCTATTTCAGAATAATTCTAGTTGTATTTTTATGTCATGCCTTTCAGTTCAAGTGATAAATTAATAACAATAAGTTGTGACAAAGGCAGCTAAAAAGTATTATAGTATTGTTCTTAAAATTTGTAAGAGTCAGAGTTGTGTATTTTAGTTGATCTTTGTTAAGCTAATTAGTTGCAGAGTGAGCGCTCTTTCCACTCTCTGTTCAATAGTACAGCTTTGACGTATTTGCTAGTTTCCACAGTAAAACGAACTAGTTCATGTTTATGCTGAGTGTGCTTTATACGTTTGTGCCTTGGAAAGCATTTGTCTTTGTAAGTATTAACATGTTTATTGTCATTAGAAGTATGTTAGTTGTTACCTGTTACATGTGATAAATTACATGTGGGTGTTATTGTAATTAGCTTCATTCAAGTCAAGCTAGCGTGTGCGAATGTAACATACGAAATGTGTAACGATGTGTATTATTTGTTAATTTAGTTTCTTTCTGTTTCTTTCAGTTACATAAAGAAAAGATAGGATAAAACGTAGTTGAGAGCAATGTACTCGTCAGTTAACAACTCCAGTAAAGACAAGAAACCGCACCATTGATTCATTAATGTTAGTTCTCTAACCGTGTCTCTTAATAGGAGCTATTTTGGGGTTTTTGCACAAACACACAAATGGAAATGAAACAGTTTTATGCCGAGTTTTGCATGCCTGCCGACATCTGTATCCCCTACTGTAATCAGGGAGGAGGAAGCAGATTTTGACAACTCCCGAGTTGCCAAATATTGCACCCCCTTCCTTTATTAACTGTAACACACGTTACTTTTACGTTATTAAAAATGCTTAAGCAGATTAGTAGTGTTGTGCGTACAAGATGTGCAAACTTCGGTATGATTTGAGCCACTCACACTTTTGCATGTGTGAATTTTCACACAGCTTAAAATAATCCAGAATGCACCGCGCGCTACTTCTACTACGAGGGAAAATGGAGTCGGCGGCTGTTTACCGTAGTTGCGAGACCTGTTGCGGTTCAATATTGATCCATATATAAGGCGCACCGGAGTAAAAGGTGCACTGTCTGCTTTTGAGAAAATTGAAGGCTTTTAGGTGCGCCTTACAGTGCGGAAAATACGGTAGTGTCCACACACTGTAAAATATAACTTCAACTTCAAAGGTTTCTTTAATTTTATTTTTTATTTACATTCAATTAACAAATGCAATTTGTTCTTTTGTGACACCTATAACCTAATTTGACTAAGTAGTGTATGCTGTGTATATCTATGTTTTTGATTTGGTTGATTTAGATCAGGGGTCTCACACTTGCGGACGATAGTTTGTGGCCCCCGCTTTAATATGAAAGTTTAATGTTAGTGCGGGCTTAATGCAAGCAGAGAAATATTTCTCAATGAGTGACAGCAGTGTTGCCATGGAGAGTTTTCTTCCTCCTCGGCTGCTTCCTCGTTTCTATTAAGCACACACGGACATTCGTCCCGAATGGACACTTCAAAAAAAATTTTTTAAGTTGCTGCCCAGCAGGGACATTATACGGTATATAAATGTATATAAATATATATATATTTATACACACATGTCAAAGGCACTTACAGAGTTAATATGAGGTCTCCCTCTCTCTGACAAATTAAATCAAAGTGATGCGTACGCGGCCAAAAAAGTAAGGTACTCAATGCAGCTTAATGTAGTCTGCAGTCACATAGCAACACCTGTCTATCAGTAATAACAGTCCCTGGTAACCCGGACCAATTATAGGGTTGCATCGTTTTTTGTGGGTCATTGTTTTTTAATCTGCATTGCGATATTTGCATTGTATTTGCATTGCCTTATACAATGAACATTACAAATATTTCTATATGATGTAAAAGTAGTCAAAACAAATGACATCAACAACAGCACAGTGTCATTTCCACTTCTTTTTCCTGTAACAACAGCACAGCGGATAACGGTCTGTGAGCAGTCGCCTTTTTTGCGCTAGCTATACCGGTACTTTCTCCCATCTACAAATGCCATGGTGTTCATGTCATCATGAAAGACATGAACCCAACAAACAAAGGAGACTGCGGTTACAAGAAAAAGAAGCGGAAATTACGTTCTTCATGCGTTAAGATGTTCTTCATACGTCGGCTAAAAGCTTGATTGAAACTTCAATGCGAAAATGACACCAAGTGGAATTATCTATATTACGCAGCCCCAAACATGTCTCTTTCAAAGCCTGCAGTGAAGAGAAAGGTTGGTGATTAGCACAGACAATTTCAGGAAAAATGCGAAATGCAATATTTCTTTGTTGAGCACAGGGGCACCCCAATGTGTCTTATTTGCACAGAAAAAGTATAATTTCATTTAATTTTGGAATACAATTTGAAACATCATTACACAACTAGACATGATGAGGAGTAAGCAAAATACCAGGGAGATGAGAGGGCCAACCGGGTTGTGTAAATATATGATATGATGTGATGCTTAACCAATGGTTTAGCTTGTACTCATCTAACATTAATAGTTGAATAGCATGTTTCATAAAGACAAGAGTAGCATTCACAGGTATCATTTACTGTTAACTATTATTTACTGCAGAGTTACTGAATAAGCACTTAGGACACATCAATGGAGCTGGGCAGAGACAACCACCATGTGAAAAACAACTGATAAGCATATGATGAATGTTACAATTAAGCTACAAGGCATGAGGGTGACATGGTCCGGAGAGGCCTAGGCACAAGGTGTCTTTTGTATTGTGCTTTCAGAGTCCAGGATTTATCACGGGGGCTGGCAGCTAAAGACGAAAGGCTACAGCTACAAGGAATCCGATAACACGATGGGAGAGCAGCAGTTGGACTAATGACGGACGATGGTGAAGGTCAAGGAGCCAGATATCGATACAGTGGATGAGAAAGTCGAGGGAGTCAGATCTGGGTACCAACCAGGATGAAGATTGCGCTGATGTCTATGCAAATACTTGTTTTGTACAAAAGGACTGGGTCAGGGACAGATAGTCAGTCAGACTTCGTGAACTGACACACCTTGTTGTTTGTCAGGGATAGGAGGATCAAGATCCAGAGCTCTGTATGCTTTATTCATTTTGCTCCTAATATTCATTTACTATATTAATTGATTGTTAAATAAACAGATAACTTGAGACCCAAACTCCTTCTCATATTCTTTCATAAACGAGCACGCAGGACTTGCAGGCTGTTCCATAGAAGAGAGTTTTGCTAGTAGGTTGAGCCACAGTCCAACAGTTGCCAATCTTAAAACATGTCTACTGAGGCAACCAAATTTCTTCAAGAAAGCAACCAAAGAGCAGTCGAAGCTAGCTACGTGGTTAGTGAGATGATTGCTAAAGCAGGAAAGCCATTCACAGAAGGTGAATTTGTCAAAAAGTGCATATTACAGGCTACAAGTATAGTCTGTCCGGAAAAGAAAGGTCAGTTTAACAAAATCAGCCTTTCTGCCAAGTGGCAGAGCGCATTTCTGACCTGTCAAGTGACATTTATGACCAACTGTGTGAGAAAGTCAAATGTTTCGCTGTATACTCAGTTGCTCTTGATGAGACCACAGACATCACCGACACTGCCCAGCTTGCATTGTATGTCCGTGGTGTTGATGACAATTTAAAGTGATAGGAGTAATTCCAATGCATGGCCAGACCACCGCTCAGGAGATATTTCACCAACTGTGTGATGTCATTGAGAATGCCGGTTTGCCATGAAAGAGGTTTGTTGGAATAACAACCAATGTAGCGCCATCAATGACAGGGAGGAAAAATGGACTGGTGGCACTTGTTCAAAAAAGACTGGAAGAGGAGGGTGTGGAAGAGGCCATTGCTCTGCACTGCATTACCCATCAGCAGCCCCTTTGCAGCAAATGCCTGAAGTTTGACAATGTGATGTCTGTCGCTGTGAAATGCATCAACCAAATCAGATCCAGGGGCTTAAAGCACAGACGTTTCCATATTTTTCTAGAGGAAATGGAGTCAGAATATGGGGATATGCTATTGAAGAGATTTTTTGAGTTGAGAGCAGAAGTGAAAGCCTTCATGGAGAAGCATGGAGTGGCTGTTCCTGTGCTAAGTGATCCCAAATGGCTCATGGACTTAGCTTTTCTTGTTGATATCACACATGAGCTTAATGTACTGAACGAGAAGTTACAAGGCCAGGGGAAACTTGTCAGTACTGCTTCTGACAATATGGGAGCATTCTCCGCAAAACTTGTGTTATGGAAAGCCCAGCTCTCTCAGACAAACCTTTGCCATTTCAAACACGGCATACCTGTCTGCTTTAAACGCACTAAGACACTCAGACAAAGACTCGTCCACCAAGCAGACTCCAAATTATAAAATGAGCAATACAGTGTACACAACCCAATGCAGTGACAAATGCTCTGAGCTGCACGTTGGAAAAACTAAACAGCCACCACACAGGAGGTTGGCACAGCACAGGAGGAGCAACACCTTAGGGTCTGAATCAACTGTGTACCTTGATTTAAAAGACAAAGCACATTAGTTTGAGGACAAAGATGTTAACATATTGGACAGAGAAGAAAAGTGGTTTGAGAGAAGTGTGGGGGAAGCTTTGTATGTGCAAATAAATACTGCCTAACTCAACAGAGGTGGAGGCCTTAGACATAACCTATCTTCTATCCCTTCATCCATCTCCAGAAAAATCAAGCAGATAGTAGTAGCCAAGTGTGACTGCATCTTTTCATGCCCTCCCTTTCCATTATCTGGAAGTTGAGTCATGGCAACTCAACATCCTTCTTGTTAGGTTGAAAGGTTTTGCTACTCATCCAATTAGCTTCTTCAGTCTGAAGATAGTTGGCCTGAATCCCTTGGCCTGAATAGGCTCGTTAGGTGAAACAAACGAAAGAGAGGATGTGAGGGATGCAATAGTCACACCTCTGCCCAACCCCTCTTAACACCTAAAATTAGAGTTGTTTCGGTCGTGAACGATTCGTTCAATAAGAACGAATCTTTGCTATGACTTGGGAGTGATTAGTTCTCTCAGTGAGTGATTCGTTCATTTCCAGTTCATTGCAGTACCTTCTCTCGCCACATGGCAGCAGCTCCATAAGCTCAGTCAGCAGGACAGGAAACAGAAATGATTCGTTCACGACTCACTCAACTGTGAGTCCCTACTCAGGTCCTCGTTCTTTTGTCACGTGACAGCCAGGCCGCTCAGGCTCTGTGTCAGCAGCACTTCAGTTCGTTCACGAGTCGTTCATACGGATCATTACGGATTCGTTCTTTCGTTCATTTGTCATGTGACAGCTGTAGCTCCGCTACAGAGCTGTGGACTGAGAAAAAAGGAAATGAATGATGTCTGATGTCTGATATCTGACGGTCATTTATTGTCAACTGACGCACGACAGACATTATTTATTCATGGAATCATAATTAATTAGTGGTCTTTGATTCTTGTAGATGTGTGTAGTGATTTTGTGTAAATAATGTGAATTATGTTTGTACATAAATACTTTCGAAAATGATAAACATGTTAATTGTGTTATTCTCCTCCATAAAATAATAAAGTGTAACATTATTAATAACAACTACAATAACATCAATAATAATAATAATAATAATAATAATAATAATAATAATAATAATAATAATGATAATAATAATGTCGCGTTTTGGACACAATAAATGCACCATGTAAATATTTTCGGGAATTTGTTACTTGTTGCTTTAAAAGTCTAAACTCATTATCAATAAGTTTAACTTTCACTCGTCTTCTACCAGCTGTCACCGGCTGCAGCAGCAGTTCACTTGCTCTCGTTCATCGTTCATCGTTCTCGTTCATCGTTCACTGTTCTCGTTCATCGTTCATCGTTCACTGTTCTCGTTCATCGTTCACTGCTCTCGTTCATTTGTCACGTGACAGCTACAAAGTCACTTTTGCGCTGTTAAACAACAATATCAGGGAGGATGCTGGAACACAAGTCACTTTATTGTGGTGTGTATTTGCTTTCCTAGGTTTTCACATGGTTTGAATTGCTTGTGGCATTTTGTGTATTATAATTTGTCAGCTGAACAAACCATGTTGTCTTCACTATATAGTGTCTGAGAACCGCGGCCATTTTTACATCGCCCACTAGAGGGTTACACGGCAACCCGCTGGAAAATGAACGAAATGAACGAAATGATTCGTTCACTTTAGAGTTCGAGACTCACGAATCTGAGTCAGTTCAAAGACTCGTTTTTCCCACCACTACCTAAAATGGGCCGTTGATCTTCACCCAGGTCCCATCCAGGTGGTACAAAATAGAATAGATTAAGAATAGAAATTAAAAATTCTTGGCACTTAATAATCAAGCTCCATTATATCTTCATGATATGTCATAGTTCCATACTTTCCCAGCAGGACTCACTGTTCTCAGAGTGCAAGTCTATTTGTGGTTCTGAGAGTTTCCTAACGTAGAATAGGAGGCTATAGCTTTTAGCTATCAGGCTCCTCTCCTGTCTTTCTCTGTCTCTCTCTCTCTGTACTTTTCTGCAGGTATCCTTACAGAAGAGTAAGTTCACAAGGGCTTTTCTACATTGTTTTTGATTCCAGGCTAGACAACAAGAGGTTCCAAGTGTTATGCAAAAGAATGTATAAAGCTAGAAAAGTAAAAACAAAAACAAAACAACCTCCCCGTCGGGGAATCGAACCCCGGTCTCCCGCGTGACAGGCGGGGATACTCACCACTATACTAACGAGGACTGGATACTGCCTGTAGAGTTATCATTCATCTAAGTAGATGAAATCGACACAAATCTGCAAATCTATGATCAAATATGATCCTTACATCTGTTTTTTCTGCACCCTGAACCTGGTTGAGCTGGAGGTTTCTTCCTTAAAAGGCCTTTTTTTTTCTCCACTGTTGCCTAGTGCTTGGTCAACGGGATTTTTGGGTTTTCTTTATAATTCTTTGTACAGTTATACTTTGTAAGGTCTTAATCCTTACGTTGTAAAGTGCCTTGACATGACTTCTGTTGTGATCTGGCACTATACAAATAAAATCGAATTGAATTATTTTGTATTATTTTGTTTATTTAATTTAAAAACATTAAATGTGATGTTCACAGTGAGCAACAGGTTATTGTAATACAAGAAAGGAACCACAGGAAGAAATGAGCAAACATGGGCAGATTGGGGACGTATAAACAAGAAACAAAGAGAGGCGAAAAAAGAAAAAGGCTTTGCAGATGCGTTGGCCGGGAATCGAACCCGGACCTCCCACGCGAAGGCAGCGGATTCTTTAGCTAAACTCCCTAAAACATTGCCTCTTCATTTCCAATGGTAGTGCTAAACCACTATGGATGCGATATATTCTTGGCCGCTAGAATGCGCTGTTGCGCCTTCTGGCCGCCCCGGTCCCTCCCCCTCCCTCCTGCCGCTCCGCTGTGTGGACGTTGCATCGCTAACCGGTGAGTAACTTTAACTATTAATTAGTGCATTAATATAAGAAAATGTTATGATGAGATGGCGGACTTCGTCCACTCCGTGAAGTTTGTTTCGTGTTGTTTCGTACGGAGTTTTGTTGTTGTTTATTGTTACGGCAGGGGTGGGGGAGGGGGTCTCCACAGTAATTACACGTGAATTAACAGCTAACTAGTTATAAAGTTAGCATTTTTGTCAGCAGTAGTTCAGTGTTTTTGTTTGCTTTGAATTTGGAGTCGTGAATGAGCAGACATCATTCATTCATTCATTCATTCATGAATAATTCATTCAGTGAATTTGTCGTGTTTACATTACTCAAGTAAAGGTCCAAGTAAAGTTAATACTGCCTTTAATACTCTGCAAAGCAAAAAGCAGCAATAGTAAAATCAAAGTGGAAAACAAATACAAAGTTCCCATCTGTAAATGTACTTAGGTTTCTCTGCATTAGTTTTGTTCATGTGTCTGAATTGTTTCACACTGTGTGTCATTACACTGTCATGCAAATATATATTACCTATCTATTATCAATTGTACATTTAATGCTTAAATGTGAATATATATGTGTGTGTGTGTGTGTGTGTTTAACTTTGCACCAAGTGCACTACAGAGGATGGAGGATATTTCCAAAATGGAAATAAACTCACTCACTGTTTTAACCACACCCTTGATCTTATTCTGACATACATTGTTGAAATTGATCATTTAATAGTTTTTCCCCAAAATCCTCTTTTATCTTTACCTTTTTGAATTTACAGTACCAAACTTTACTACCCCTATGGATAAGATTCACTACAGTAGATGTTAAGGTGAAAATGCTGTCGACAAATTTAAGGAACTGATTACATCTTTTATTTCAGAGCCATGTACCAAGATAGAGGAAGGCAGTCCTCCTAATGTTACTCCAGCACAAGTGGACTACCTTGTTGATAGTACTGCTGCTTCATTCGGACTCAGATAATCAGGCTCCATCTTATCTCAAAGAACTCATTGTTCCATATTTTCCCAGCAGAACTCTACGTTCTCAGACTGCAGGTTTACTTGTGGTTCCTAGAGTTTCCAAATGTAGAATGGGAGGCAGAGTCTTTAGCTACCAAGCCCCTCTCCTGTGGAACCAGCTCCCAGTTCAGGTTCTGGAGGCAGACACCCTCTCTACATTTAAGACTAGACTTAAAACTTTCCTTTTTATAAAGCTTATAGTTAGAGATGGATCAGGTGACTCTGAACCATCTCTTAGTTATGCTGATATAGGTTAGTCTGCTGGGGGACCTCTACTGATAAACTGAGCTCCTCTCCTCTCTCCTTTCTCCTCTATCAATGCAAGTCCACCATTGAACATCATTAACTTTGTGTCTTCTCTCTCCTGTAGTTGTGTTTACTCCTCTCTGTCTCCCTCTCTTTCCACTCACCCCAACCGGTCGAGGCAGATGGCCGCCCACTATGAACCTGGTTCTGCTGGAGGTTTCTTCCTCTAAAGGGAGTTTTTCCTCTCCAATGTTGCCTAAAGCTTGCTCAAATGGGATTGTTGGGTTTTCTCTACCATTTTTTTGTATAATTATTCTCTGTAAGGTCTTAAACCTTACACTGTAAAGTGCCTTGAGATAACTTCTGTTGTGAATTGCCGCAATACAAATAAAACTGAAACTGAATAAAATAATTTATTTAATTATTATTTATGCTTTTCAAAATATGTAAGAATAAAATGTTCAAAAGGATTGCTTAACTGTGAAAAAATAAAGGAAGGAAAGGCATAAAAAAAACTTCTCATTTACATCTTGACTCAAAAGTCTCAAAACCTGGGTTTAAATGGAGTAAGGGCCATTCTAAAACACATGTGGAGGTGTTCATTGTAGAGAAAGCTGCCTCACAGTTGTGTGTGGAGCCAAACATGGTCAAGATCCGATCGCACTTCAGATTTCAGTGGGTATGTGTGTTCAAAACCTTTGTGTTTGTCTCATAATGCCGTCTGACATTGGCACTTTTAATAAGAGCCACAGTTTCTGATCATATCAGACACACTGGTTTAGTACTCCCAGTGGGTAATATGAATAGAAAGGAGTCTGTCCATTCCTGATTTAAAACTTTATTTTCGCTGTCCACTTTTCTCTTTTTGGACATTTATATATATATATCTGTTCCTTTTTCAGTCTCACCCGTCCCGTTCTCAAGTTTCTCCTCTCTGTCGTCTGTATCTCTCCCTCTCTCCTCTCTGTTTCTCTGTTATCATCGTCTTTGTTTATTAATTTCTTTCCAACCTCAAACTTTTTTTTCTCATCTACTCTTGAGTCGCAAATTTTACCGTCTGTGATCCACAGACTCGATTGGCTAAGTGAAGTCACGTGCATTCTCGCGTCCACTAAATAACTCATAGCAGTCACAACACATGTTGCCACAAAACAAATGTTTTTACCTTGGATCATACAGCCCGGCTAGCTCAGTCGGTAGAGCATGAGACTCTTAATCTCAGGGTCGTGGGTTCGAGCCCCACGTTGGGCGTCACTTTTGCTGAGATATTTATGCTATACAACCTACAACATATATATGGATTCACAAGAATTCTTCATATAGCTGTGATAGCATATGTATGGTTGTCACGGAGTGACTTTTGGAGCGGAATTGCACATATTGTGCATAATTTTAGAGTTTCACAGAACTCTAGCTCATAGCTCTCTTGGATAATTACAGAAAAAAACAATGTTTCCGCCCGGTTTCGAACCGGGGACCTTTCGCGTGTTAGGCGAACGTGATAACCACTACACTACGGAAACCCTGATGACAAGAGTTCCTGGTGGAGCATAGAAAACTAGCACTAACTGTAGCACACTGGCTTAGACACACTGATAAACCGGCGCGTACAAACAGATTGAAGTTTATTTGATATAAACTAAAGTCTTTGGTTCACTTAGACTTAACTGCAAGTTGTAGTTCTTAAAACTCAATACAACCTCTGTAAACTTTGATTATTTAAGGTATTATGCAACACTACGAATCAAGGCGTTGGTGGTATAGTGGTTAGCATAGCTGCCTTCCAAGCAGTTGACCCGGGTTCGATTCCCGGCCAACGCATTCTTTTGAACATTTCCTATTAACAGTGGTAGAAGTGGTTTTTAAGAGCTGGATTTAAAGTCATACCATGGCTAATAACAGTAGCAATATCTGTAACACCCAGTACTAATAATAATGTTCTTACAGTAGAAGTACTAACAGCAGCTGTGACCTTACTACCAGTAACAATAAAAATACAAAAAATACAGTAATAAAAGCATACAATATTAGCATACTAATTAGAAATTACATTACTATTGAAATGTTAATGCTACTTTAGTAACAGTAATACCACACAAGTACTAAATGTAGAAGTAGTGCTAATTATGGTGGTAGGTAAGTACTTGTAATACTTGTGGGAGTAGCATTAACAGAGTAGCTTTAGAAGCCATAAAAAAAGACAAAATAATTTTACTGTGAAGCTTGTGCTGTGTTTGTGAAAAGCAAAGTAAAATACATAAAATAAACTGTGAAAAAATTTACAAGAAATAAATTGACTACTCACCATTTTAATGACAACTTTCTTATGGATCTTATGCACTTTCCATCAGAGGACTCATCCAAAAGATGCTAGTTTGGGAAAAAATGCATTAACGTTAGTGTCCATGTTTCTTTCGACAGATATCTGTAACTCACAAGACAGAAAACAATCACAAAATATAATACAACACTATGAAATCAGTGAAACTCGAAATAAATAATTTAAATTAAAATCAATTTCACTCAATGGTACCGCTTAGCTAACTGCGATCGGCGAAGTTAGCTAACGTTGTGTAGCACCGCACGTGGCATGCGTGTAACGCTGAACTAGAACAAATGTAGCTAAGCTAGCTGTTAACTAATTTGAAATGTATACCATTTTCATCGGGCGACAAATTTGCTACACTGAAATAACTAAAAGAAATTAATTCGGTAGTTTGTCAGACCTCGTAAAATGAGGCCACACATTTCAAACATGTAAAGTAAAAGCAGTAAAGAAACCTAACTAGCTAAAACGACCTGACTTCTCTTTATTTCCCACTGCAGGTTCCTGTGCATTAATACATAACTGCACCGCGAGCAGTGTACTGTGAACTGTACGTGAACTTGCTAATTGCGCAGCTCTATTTCAATTAACGTCACATGACTGTAACGTTAGTTACCTAGCTACCTATAGGTGAGTTTTTAATGCAATCGTAGTATTTGTCTTTTATTAGCATTTGTTAAACCCACTAGCTAGTCCTACTACCTTCAGCTCGTGTCCACATTATTAGTTGAACACTGCGGTCAAGTCGTCGTTCGCTTGGGTCGTGATTAAAGATGTGTTGCGCCCGTATTACAAAGTTTACAGGAAACGCTTCAGCGCTCCCAGCGCCGCTATCGCTACTTCCTGATTTCAAAATAAGACGTCTAAACACGACTTATTGAAAAGTACGACATAGGCTGTTTTTTACTAATACGGTAATATTGTTTTACAATTTCAACATACATACTGTGAAGCTCTCATTACGAATTATTGATGACTTGTCCGCAGTTCCTGAACTTGCAAAAAAATTAAGATGACTATCATTTACACCATATGTGTCAAACTCACGGCCCGCGGGCCACATCCGGCCCCGCGAGATCATTTCTATATTATTGTTATTAATGTTCCGGCGATATGAAGCGCTGGTAACACAATAAACTACAGATCCCATAATGCAGCGCTTCAGCTGCCTTGCCGAACACATTCCACGTTAATCAAATCTAGTTTATGATGCTTGCAAGTTATTATGAAGCTGGTCCTCAGGATGCCAAGTAATGTTGAATCATATCGTTAAAACGGTGTTCACAAATACGCACTTTGCTGATAAACTGAGTTCTCACGGAGCTTTGGTGACTTTGACGAACAAGAAAAGAATTTTACCGTCTATGTGTAAACTTCACCCGTACAGATTCAGATGGAGCTGAATGAGCTGCAGTGTAATGACTGAAGGTAAAGTAGGACACTGCAGGACCCGCACAGTTTATTCACTCCATTCCTGCAGAAATGTCCCAGCTCCGTCCACATGAGGCTCGAACCTTGTTTATGTTTGGTAGCACAAATCTTAGTGAGAAGCTGTTCTCAGTGATGAAGACTAACAAAACAGCACACAGGAGTCGTCTCACTGGTGAGAACCTACAGTCCATCCTGAGAATCTCCACAACACAGAACCTCACAACAAATATAAACGAACTTGTTGCCAAAAACAGATGCAGCTCTGATAAAATGACTGAAGAGCAAAGACTGAATGATTTGATTTGTTATTGCTGAAAAGCACAAATGTTATTTATATTTCCAGGTTTTGTTATGCAGCATGTTCATATTTTGAATTTGTATAATTTTGACAGGATATATTTTTATGGAGAGCAAAATCTTTTGGGATATTTAAAATGTAAGTTTATTTTTGATATAAAATTAGAAATTTAAATATTTGTTCTTTTAATGTTTACTTTATTTCTAACTTGTATAATTTAGACAGGATATATTTTTATAGAGAGCAAAATGGTATAAGTTATTTAAGGTTTATGTTAAAAAAAGTTAAGTTTTAAAAGTTTTAGTGTGCTCAATAAATGTTTATCCTGTTTGGCCCGCGACCTAAAGTGTGTTTTGGATTTTGGCCCCCTGTGCAAATAAGTTTGACACCCCTGATTTACACCTATCATCATTTTAAAGGAATTTCCCGAATCCTCGCAGACTCCTTCAATTATCTAGATTCCCCAAGTCCTATCCTCAAACATTTGTGTTAATCTAAGAGGTAACATTACAACTTTTCGGCTAGAGACGCTGCTAAACCACGTAGCAGTTTCAGGGGTTTGTACTTTTAGATCAGTTTTAGATCAGTCATCTGCCTTTATCGTGCCCTGTTATACTGTTTTACTGTTTTACTTATTACAAGGCTGTACACGGTGCTGAGAGGTTGCCAGTGTTTTAGCCAACTATGGATAAACAAGTTAGCAAGCAACTACTTAAATCTATTTGGTGAGGATAATTATCCCTTTATTGGCGTATTTCAGTGAAAATGAACAATTCTCTGCTTTTGTCTCGTCTGTAACTCTTAATACGTGCTGTCCATCTGTCACGTGACGCGTGACACAGGCGCTACAGTGTGGTTGTCATGGAAACGAGTGGCTCATCAGAAAGCGTCCGCGCGTGCAACTGCAGCAAGAGAGACGAGCAGAGAAATAAGGAGAATCGTCGACACAATTCCGTCTGTGGTGAGTACAAGTTATTGAGAAGGTTACAGATTTGAACCACGGTATAACAGAGTGCCACATCGACATAAACACGGCACACACGTGCGAAACAATGGGTAGTTGCTTGTGGTCTCTGCCTTGTCTTTTCCAGTATCACCGGAAATAAAATGCGGCATGACTTCCGCCCATGATCCTCACATTAAAATGGTTGCGCATAAGGTGACCTGTTATATGTACGGTAACGCAGATATTGGGGTTTGGAGAGCAATTTAAATAATGTCAAAACACAAAACCGTAATAAAAAAAGTAAAGCTTGAAAATGTACTTTCCCAAGTTTTTACTCGTCTTTTATTTTGAAGGACAAGTCACCTTCATGTCAGTGCCTTGTGTTCGGTAACTTCATGATGCTGCAGACACAACAGAGCCTTCAAAATGAGCCCAGCAGCACATGCACATGCAAAGATATATATATATATATATATATATATATATATATATATATATATATATATATATATATATATACACTCAAATCCAAATTATATATATATATATATATGTCCTGACACTCAAATCCAATTATATATATATATATATATATATATATATATATATATATATATATATATATGTCCTGACACTCAAATCCAAATTATATATATATATATATGTCCTGACACTCAAATCCAAATTATATATATATATATATATATGTCCTGACACTCAAATCCAAATTATATATATGTTCTGACACTCAAATCCAAATTATATATATATATATATATATGTCCTGACACTCAAATCCAAATTATATATATGTCCTGACACTCAAATCCAAATTATATATATATATATATATGTTCTGACACTCAAATCCAAATTATATATATATATATATATATGTCCTGACACTCAAATCCAAATTATATATATGTTCTGACACTCAAATCCAAATTATATATATATATATATATATGTCCTGACACTCAAATCCAAATTATATATATATATATATATGTCCTGACACTCAAATCCAAATTATATATATATATATATATGTCCTGACACTCAAATCCAAATTAATATATGTTCTGACACTCAAATCCAAATTATATATGTTCTGACACTCAAATCCAAATTATATATGTTCTGACACTCAAATCCAAATTATATATAATATATATATATATGTCCTGACACTCAATCCAAATTATATATAGTTCTGACACTCAAATCCAAATTATAATATGTTCTGACACTCAAATCCAAATTATATATATGTCCTGACACTCAAATCCAAATTATATATATATATATAATATATATTATATATGTCCTGACACTCAAATCCAAATTATATATGTCCTGACACTCAAATCCAAATGAGATATATATATATTATATATAATCTGTCCTGCCTGACACTCAAATCCAATTAATATATATATAATATATATGTCCTGACACTCAAATCCAAAGGTGATATATATATACTATATATATGTCCTGACCACTCAATCCAAATTATATATATATATATATATAATATATATATATTGTCCTGACACTCAAATCCAAAATTATTATATATATATATATATATATATATATATATATATAGTCCTGACACTCAAATCCAAATATATATATATATATATATATGTCCTGGACACTCAAAATCCAAATTATATATATAATATATATATATATGTCCTGACACTCAAATCCAAATTATATATATAATATATATATTGTCCTGGACACTCAAATCCAAATTATTATATATATATATATATATGTCCTGACACTCAAATCCAAATTATATATATATATATATATGTCTGACACTCAAATCCAAATTATATATATGTCCTGACACTCAAATCCAAATTATATATATATATCTGTCCTGACACTCAAATCCAAATTATATATATATATATAATATATATATGTCCTGACACTCAAATCCAAATTATATATATATATATATATATATGTCCTGACACTCAAATCCAAATTATATATATATATATATATGTCCTGACACTCAAATCCAAATTATATATATATATATATAATGTCCTGACACTCAAATCCAAATTATATATATAATATATGTCCTGACACTCAAATCCAAATTATATATATATATATATATATATGTCCTGACACTCAAATCCAAATTATATATATATATATATATATATATATATATATATATGTCCTGACACTCAAATCCAAATTATATATATATATATATATGTCCTGACACTCAAATCCAAATTATATATATGTTCTGACACTCAAATCCAAATTATATATATATATATATATATATCCTGACACTCAAATCCAAATTATATATATGTTCTGACACTCAAATCCAAATTATATATATATATATGTCCTGACACTCAAATCCAAATTATATATATGTCCTGACACTCAAATCCAAATTATATATATATATATATATCCTGACACTCAAATCCAAATTATATATATATATATATATATATATGTCCTGACACTCAAATCCAAATTATATATATATATATATATATATATGTCCTGACACTCAAATCAAATTATATATATATATATATGTCCTGACACTCAAATCCAAATTATATATATGTTCTGACACTCAAATCCAAGTATATATATATATATATATGTCCTGACACTCAAATCCAAATTATATATATATATATATGTCCTGACACTCAAATCCAAATTATATATATATATATATATATATGTCCTGACACTCAAATCCAAATTATATATATGTTCTGACACTCAAATCCAAATTATATATATGTTCTGACACTCAAATCCAAATTATATATATGTTCTGACACTCAAATCCAAATTATATATATATATATATATATGTCCTGACACTCAAATCCAAATTATATATATGTTCTGACACTCAAATCCAAATTATATATATGTTCTGACACTCAAATCCAAATTATATATATGTCCTGACACTCAAATCCAAATTATATATATATATATATATATATATATATATATATGTCCTGACACTCAAATCCAAATTATATATATGTCCTGACACTCAAATCCAAATTATATATATATATATATATATATATATGTCCTGACACTCAAATCCAATTATATATATATATATATATATTCCTGACACTCAAATCCAAATTAGTATATATATATATATATATGTCCTGACACTCAATCCAAATTATATATATATATATATATATATATATATATATGTCCTGACACTCAAATCCAAATTATATATATATATATATATATATATATATATATATATATATGTCCTGACACTCAAATCCAAATTATATATATATATATATATATGTCCTGACACTCAAATCCAAATTATATATATATATATATATATATATGTCCTGACACTCAAATCCAAATTATATATATATATATATATATATGTCCTGACACTCAAATCCAAATTATATATATATATATATATATGTCCTGACACTCAAATCCAAATTATATATATATATATATATGTCCTGACACTCAAATCCAAATTATATATATGTCCTGACACTCAAATCCAAATTATATATATATATATATGTCCTGACACTCAAATCCAAATTATATATATATATATATATATATATATGTCCTGACACTCAAATCCAAATTATATATATATATATATATATATATATGTCCTGACACTCAAATCCAAATTGGATATGATATATAGTATATATATGTCCTGACACTCAAATCCAAATTATATATATATATATATATATGTCCTGACACTCAAATCCAAATTATATATATATATATATGTCCTGACACTCAAATCCAAATTATATATATATATATATATATATATATGTCCTGACACTCAAATCCAAAATTATATATATATATATATATATATATATATATATATATATGTCCTGACACTCAAATCCAAATTATATATATATATATATATGTCCTGACACTCAAATCCAAATTATATATATGTTCTGACACTCAAAATCCAAATTATATATATATATATATATATGTCCTGACACTCAAATCCAAATTATATATATGTTCTGACACTCAAATCCAAATTATATATATATATATATATGTCCTGACACTCAAATCCAAATTATATATATGTCCTGACACTCAATCCAAATTATATATATATATATATGTCCTGACACTCAAATCCAAATTATATATATATATATATATATATATGTCCTGACACTCAAATCCAAATTATATATATATATATATATATATGTCCTGACACTCAAATCCAAATTATATATATATATATATGTCCTGACACTCAATCCAAATATATATATGTTCTGACACTCAAATCCAATTATATATATATATATATATAGTCCTGACACTCAAATCCAAATTATATATATATATATATGTCCTGACACTCAAATCCAAAATTATATATATATATATATATATATGTCCTGACACTCAAATCCAAATTATATATATGTTCTGACACTCAAATCCAAATTATATATATGTTCTGACACTCAAATCCAAATTATATATATGTTCTGACACTCAAATCCAAATTATATATATATATATATATATATATGTCCTGACACTCAAATCCAAATTATATATATGTTCTGACACTCAAATCCAAATTATATATATGTTCTGACACTCAAATCCAAATTATATATATGTCCTGACACTCAAATCCAAATTATATATATATATATATATATATATATATATATATATGTCCTGACACTCAAATCCAAATTATATATATGTCCTGACACTCAAATCCAAATTATATATATATATATATATATATATGTCTGACACTCAAATCCAAATTATATATATATATATATATATGTCCTGACACTCAAATCCAAATTATATATATATATATATATATGTCCTGACACTCAAATCCAAATTATATATATATATATATATATATATATATATATGTCCTGACACTCAAATCCAATTATATATATATATATATATATATATATATATATATATGTCCTGACACGCAAATCCCAAATGATATATATATATATTATATATGTCCTGACACTCAAATCCAAATTATATATAGTAAATATATATATATGTCGGACACTCAAATCCAAATTATATATATATTATTATATATATGTCCTGACACTCAAATCCAAATTACTATATATATATATATATGTCCTGACACTCAAATCCAAATTATATATATATATGTATATGTCCTGACACTCAAATCCAATTATATATATGTCCTGACACTCAATCCAAATTATATATATATATATAGTCCTGACACTCAAATCCAAATTATATATATATATATATATATATATATATGTCCTGACACTCAAATCCAAATTATATATATATATATATATATATATATGTCCTGACACTCAAATCCAAATTATATATATATATATATATATGTTCTGACACTCAAATCCAAATTATATATATATATATATATATATGTCCTGACACTCAAATCCAAATTATATATATATATATATATGTCCTGACACTCAAATCCAAATTATATATATATATATATATATATATATGTCCTGACACTCAAATCCAAATTATATATATATATATATATATATATATATATATATGTCCTGACACTCAAATCCAAATTATATATATATATATATATGTCCTGACACTCAAATCCAAATTATATATATGTTCTGACACTCAAATCCAAATTATATATATATATATATATATATGTCCTGACACTCAAATCCAAATTATATATATGTTCTGACACTCAAATCCAAATTATATATATATATATATATGTCCTGACACTCAAATCCAAATTATATATATGTCCTGACACTCAAATCCAAATTATATATATATATATATATGTCCTGACACTCAAATCCAAATTATATATATATATATATATATATATGTCCTGACACTCAAATCCAAATTATATATATATATATATATATATGTCCTGACACTCAAATCCAAATTATATATATATATATATATATATATATGTCCTGACACTCAAATCCAAATTATATATATGTTCTGACACTCAAATCCAAATTATATATATATATATATATATATATATATGTCCTGACACTCAAATCCAAATTATATATATATATATATATATATATGTCCTGACACTCAAATCCAAATTATATATATGTTCTGACACTCAAATCCAAATTATATATATATATATATATATATGTCCTGACACTCAAATCCAAATTATATATATATATATATATATATATATATATGTCCTGACACTCAAATCCAAATTATATATATATATTTATTTATGTATTTATTTATTTTTAATAATTAATATTGTTTATATTTTCTTTGTGAGTGGTTGTTATCTTGACTAAAACTGCACACAAACATTGAGGGAGTTCTTAGCGTGACACTTGAGTTGGATAAAGCTGTTGTTACACATTTCCTCTCAGATCATTATGCAGGATAACAGGAATGGGATGATGTCATTCCCATCACCGGTCAGCAGAGACAGGGTCATCTGGGAATTCCCAAAGGTATATCCTTTTTTGCCAGTTTTATTCAAGTGCTGCTAGCATGACTTGCTCTTGTTGTAAAATGTATGAAGTGGCTTTATGCAGACTAAATATCATTGGGATGTTTCCAATTCAGTGCTATACACCTGAGACCTCTCTACAGTTGAAGAAAGACTGGGACGTTCAGGCTAAAGCAGCCTGTAAAGACAGAGCTGCCAGGCACCAGCCGTAAGTCTCCTGCTTTGGGTTGATGTCTCATTTTTAGTTTTCCTTGAACATTAAAATTGGTACATTTCTTTTTAGGTGGGACAGACAGAAAATGTCCAAAGTGGTGGTGGTTGGAGACCTCAATGTGGGGAAGACGTGCCTCATCAATAGGTACTTCAAACCAATTTAAGATACGACCAGTGTAACAGAGACTGCTGCTAAAAACACCTTGTAAAATAAAAAATTTAAATTCTTGACGCTGAAAATGTGAGGACATCTAAAACCTTTGCTGTTTGTGACGTTTTCAGGTTTTGTAAAGATGTATTTGAAAGAGACTACAAAGCCACCATAGGAGTGGACTTTGAGATCGAGAGGTTTGAAATATGTGGAGTGCCTTTTTCCCTTCAGATGTGAGTAGTCTGCCTTCAAACAGCTGATATGATCCTGTGCTTAGTGTTTTGATGTCTGTAATGTTGGGTGCTTTTTGTTTTCTATAGATGGGATACTGCTGGGCAGGAAAAATTCAAGTGCATTGCTTCTGCATACTACAGAGGTGCTCAAGGTAAAAAGTGTTATAATAAGTAACTTTAAAAAGGTGATGCTATGTAAGAACATTTTACATTTTAACAAGGTTAAACAAATAATACTGAAACTTCCTGGTTATCTTTTCCAGTTATTATCACAGCCTTTGACATGGCAGACATAAAGTCCCTAGATCATACACGGTAGGTCTCATTATACCATTATCACTAGACATATTCTACTGGCTTGTAAAACAAGACAGTAACATGCTAGGTTGTGAAGTACTTTCCATACTTGTATTCTAACAAAGAACCACATTATTTTGTACTGTATGTATGGGAGAGGTGTGTAGTAGTGACAAACCAGTTTTAGAATTATTGTCTAACTGCACTTCCCCTCAGTTCTACAGTACCTTATAGCAGGTGTCAGCTCATGATTGTGTTTCTCTGGTGCTTTATTGCTTTGGTTCACTCTCGCTGTTGACATAATCCAGAGCATCCAGCTGCTGGCATAAAAAAAAAAAACCCTCAGATTATCACATTGTACACTTCAGACATGGACAATTTGTATCTACCAAGTCTCTGGAGGGAAGAGGGGAGTCAGTCAAATTATAATCAGCTGTAAGAGATGAACTGTAAGATAAAGTAAAGATTTTGTTGTTTTTATAGCCAGTGGTTGGAGGAGGCTATGAGAGAAAATGAGCCTGACTCCTGTTTCATCTTCTTAGTTGGGACTAAGAATGACCTCCTGGTGAGTATACAGTAGATTGTACTGTTTTTGTAAACTTTTACATACACATTTTTGTCCAATACCTAACTTATACTTGTTTATGTAAGCCCTCAGACGAAAGACAGAGGACAGAAAAAGATGCCATCAGAATAGCAGCAGAACTGCATGCAGAGTTTTGGGCTGTTTCAGCTAAAACAGGTAGAATCAACAGCTCACGCTTGTCACTTATTGCTGCAGAGCGCATGACAAAAACATTAATACGGTGCAGCCTAGATGAACCAAAATCCACTGTAAAGCTGTTCATTTTCTTCTGTTGTTTTCAGGGGAGAACGTGCAGAGGTTTTTCTTCAGGGTGGCAGCACTAGCCTTTGAGAAGTGCATGCTGAAGGACATGGAGGATGGGATCCCTGCTAGCATAGGAAGAGGAGCTGGTATCAGTAAGTAATAACTAATTTCATAACAAACAGAGATTCTGATGATGGAAGTTTAATATAGAAAAATGTTTGTCTTCACAGAATCGGATTGTGCCAACATGGAGGTAGAACCCCCCCAAGACAAAAAAAGAGGCTGCTGCTGATGAAAAACTCATTTTTTTGAATAGAGGAACGTGTCACAACAGTGTGGCTCATTGTCATGTTTAGTTTAACCGGCATTGTTTTTTCACAAAATGGACAGATAAGCTAAATCAAGTTACAGACTTACAAACATTACAGTTAGTGGATGCAATTATTATTGCTTTTAGTATCTTTAAGGTATTTATTAACAAATATATTATTAACAAATATATAGAAAATCACTAGCCTTATCCTTAATGCTGAACAGAAGCAGATGGAAACTGTACTCTGAGCTTCAGCTGCATGAGTATAAATGATGGACCAAAATATGCCTTAGGAGATGTTCCCTTAGATTACGTATTTCACCATAACTGCCATGTGTTCTGACGTTGACAGAACATCGGACCAGTATATGTTCCTTGGACTCAGATGTAATTGAACTGAAGCCATCAATGATGGATTTTTTTAGCAGATGCAATTGTTTTTCTAAATGTAACCATTTTCATATCCAAAGAAATTCAGTGTTCAGTGCTTCACCCAGAATGTAATTAGTGTAATAAAGCCAGTGTTGGCTACTATTGACCTAGTCTAACGTTATAATGTAATTTTTACATAAAGTAATAGTATCTCAGTATAAGAATAAGAATTGTGCTTATGTCAAAAACCTATTATAATTTAATAAAGTAGTTTATACCTTCTCTGACCTATTGTGTCTTCATAATATTAAACATTATTATTATGTGCAAAATTCATATGCCAAATCCCTCTATACCTAATTTATGCTTTACTGGTCCAAATATCTAAAGAAAGCTAAATGGAATCTGCATTTCATCAGACTCATCAGCTCCATCAGCACGGGTTGAATCCTTTTTAAAAAGCTAAGATGGAAATGAGTGGAGTGAGACCTCCTGCTTTGCTAAGGGGCTCTCCGAACAGCCGTTAACCAATCACATCACATACTTCCCTGTTAGGAAGACGTAGCACCAATGCAAGCTAGTTAGCTAACAAATAGCTTTTATTTCCACACTAAAACTGGAATTGGTTTTATTTAAACTATATGGATGCGTTTTCAAAGAAAGCAAATATCGCAGCGTCGCGGCTAATGTTCGTTAAGTTAGTTTGCTAGCTCTAGGTTTGTTTGATAGTAGCCACATGCTAGGCTAACCAACGTCAACAACCAGGGCAGTCTGAAGTGCAACGAGTCGGAGCTGTGGAGGAGAGACTGCTCAGGTGCTATGTCACGTTAGCTCTGACTTATGTTGTTGCCATGTGCCTTAATGCTTTATTAGATATTTACAAAGTTACCTGCATGTGTGTTTATTTAAATAATTTACTGTTGTCACTGTAGGTAACGTTATATGGAGGACGTTCATGAACATTAGGCAGCTAATGGGTGAATTTAAGTTATTGTAGGTCATCATGGGAAACTTTATTTACGTTATTTACTACAATAGTTTCATTAGCTGCATTTAGGTCTCGCTCATCACTTTCTACAGACACTTAAACCATGGCCCATGTGTTAGGTTGCTTATGACTTTAATATGTCACAAATGAAGGTGATCCATAATGAAGACCAGTAAATCATATAAACTTGTGCTGCACAAGAAAGGATTTGGTGGAAGTGGTAAGTGAAAATTTGAATTCATCTAGCTGTTTTGAAAGACTTGATTTTAACAAGATTGTTTCTAAATGGGCTTTTCTTTGAGTAGATGACGAGTTGGTTGTAAACCCAAAGGTTTTCCCACAAGTCAGTCTAGGGGATATAATTGAGGTTGCACACCCCACAGATGAATACAGGTGAGTAAATGCAGTGGGGGTCACCATGCTGGGTAGTTTTGCAGTTTAACTGATGTTGTTTAATTTACATATTTTTTCCGCCACTGAGCTTATATTGTGGTCTGTTTTGAAATTCTAGTCCTCTCCTTCTGCAAGTTAAGAGCCTCAAAGAGGATCTGCAGAAAGGTAAATGCCCTAACCCTAGGCCTAGATCAAATGAAACTTCTACAATCCTGGTGTCAGCGTTGGTTGTTGCTGTGACAGTAGAAGACAGATGTATTAAACTGTAACGATTACTCGATTACTTCATCAGTCAATCTTATTGCCACTATTTGCTGTTTTTCTTGTCTTTTGTACTATTAAATGGAATATGTTTGGAGTGAGGTGTTGTTTGGAGACGCAGTCTGAAGACATCACCACAATGTTTTGTCATCTGGTAGATTTAGCAATATAAAATTTATTCCTAGGTGCAACCCTAGTAAAGAAGGACCGTGGACAGAATAACAGGAAAAGCTCACAATATAGTGCATTTAAGTACAGCTCTCTTGGACATAGGAGGTGTAGATTTTGTGGTATTATTTGTTACAGTTAATAGTACAGTATATTTTGACCTTTTTCAGAGACAATCAGTGTGGACCAGACTGTAGCACAAGCCTTTAAACTGCGTGCCTATCAGGATGTCATCGTTAACATAGTCGACCCTAAGGTATGGTTATTCTGGGTATTATGCTTATCCTTCACTTGTCAGTTCAGGAGAATCTCTTATACCATTATTCATCACAGGATGTCACACTGGACTTGGTGGAGCTGACTTTCAAGGACCAGTACATTGGCAGAGGAGACATGTGGAGACTAAAAAAGAGTCTGGTAGTAAAGTGTTAAATGATGTTTCGTTATAATAATGTGTAGTTGCACATTAATATAAGTATTTACCTGTTACCATCAACATTCCAGGTGAGCACGTGTGCTTATGTGACGCAGAAAGTGGAGTTTGCAGGTATCAGGTACTAAACATACTTTTCAGTCTCTACACTCCAATTACACATATACGCATAGAGGAAATAGATGCACATGAAAATACAGCATCCAAATTAAGCGACATACAGTATGTTTAGAGGAAAAAAAAAAAGTATAAAAACAAACATTCCTAAGGGGTTAAAAAGCGTGCATTGGTGCTGATTGAAATTACTGCAGACACTTTCCATTACTCAATGCTTTTGGTGTATTTTTTTATATTCTCTAGATCCCAGGTCAGTGAACTGTGGGTGAAAGGAGAGAAGGTGACCTGTGGCTACATCAGTGAAGACACCAGGGTAAGTTTTCATAATAACAATAAGAACATTGTTGGTATAATAATAATAATAATAATAATAATAACAATTCAATAATAATTTTAACAACAACAATAATAATAATTTAATAAGAAGAAGGCAGATTCAGCAGGTTTGCAGGGAGGAGGTGTTGTAGTTCTGCCTTGTGGAAGACTGTTGATGTGTGTGTTCAGCTGCCTCAGTTTAAAAACTGTTACACTCTTAGCATCCAATAATTTGGCCAATCTGGGTAATAATTGCCCAAATTGAGAAAAAGGTGGGAGTGACTAGAGGAAGCGGATAAAGTCACTTCTAACTCTATTACCTGCTAAAGCAAAAACTGACAAATCAAAAGCTTGAGAATATGGAAAACCAGTACCATAATATCTGACTTGTGTTCCACATGTAAAGAAGTGCAGTACTTTGGGATTACTGTGGAGTTCCTTCACAACCTGCTGAAATGTGTCTGTGGGTGGAAGGAGACTATAAAATCACTTCAGACTATTGACTGGCGATTTCTTTATTCAGGTGGTGTTCAGATCTACATCTGCAATGGTGTACATCTTTATCCAGATGAGCTGTGAGATGTGGGACTTTGACATCTATGGTTAGTTGAATAAGCTCACTCTGTCTGTTTTTCAGTGACATACCAGATTTCATTTTGACACATTTCATTTAAATGTTTTGCTCTCAGGTGATCTCTACTTTGAGAAGGCTGTAAATGGGTTCTTGTCTGACCTTTTTGCCAAGTGGAAGGTTTGGGATTTTCTGTATTTGACTTGTCTCTCACTTAACCTTTTTTTAAATTACTTATAAAAAGAACTGAATATCATTAATATTCAATATTGAAGGAGAAGAACTGCAGTCATGAGGTGACCGTTGTACTTTTCTCACGCACATTCTACAATGCTAAAACTTTAGGTGAGTCCTTTTTTCTTTTTCATCGCTCTTGACATATGACAAAGATTAATAGTGCACCGATGTGGGATATATAACATTTAAGATATTAATTTCCTCAGATGAATTTCCAGAGATTCTGAGAAGCTCCATCAGGCAGGATCATGAGGGACGTTTTTATGAAGACTTCTACAGGTCACCACGCTGAGATAGTAGAATCAACCATTACTTGAAGGAGAATACAGACAGCGCTTGATGACTTGTTACTGTTTTGCAATCAGGGTTGTGGCTCAGAACGAGAGACGGGACGAGTGGACATCATTACTGATCACTATCAAGAAGCTTTTTATCCAGTATCCTGTCCTGGTGCGACTGAAAGAAGCAGGTAGCGAATGAGTCCGGGGTGTGACTGACAAATAAATCTTTCCATCTTTTTCAACCAAAATCTTTTCGCATTTTTGTGTTTACTCTCGTGCCAGATGGTTTTCCTGTAGGTTACAACTCAACTGCTGCTCAAGGAAACTATCTGGAGGCCATTAACCTTTCCTTCAATGGTATGTATTCTCATCCCAGACAGCAGTCTTTCTAGGCCAGGCCAGTATGAACAACAGAAATAAAAAAGAACAACCTGTTGCAGGGGACTGTTTTCAATAGTAAGAAATTGTGAAACTCTCCTTTAAATATCAAGAGTCAGTTAAAGTTCAGTTAGTCTTTAGAAAAGACAACACACTGTCAAAACTGTCTCCCACAGTGTTTGACAAGCACTACATCAACCGTAACTTTGACCGCACCGGACAGATGTCAGTGGTCATCACACCTGGGGTTGGAGTTTTTGAAGTCGACCGTCTGCTTATGATTCTTACCAAACAGCGTATGATTGACAATGGTGAGTGTGAAGATACAAACACACATCAAACTTGTGGACAAACTGAACAAATCTACTAGTTTACTCAGAATTAAAGGTTTAACGTATGAAGGTAAATAATGTTGGTGTCTCATATTTTCTCCTCCATAGGTATTGGGGTAGACTTGGTGTGTATGGGGGAGCAGCCATTACATGCAGTACCATTGTTCAAGGTAACACATCATCAGGCTTTGGTTTTGATTTACATTAATATGGAAAGAACTATCAGTTCGATAAACTCTTTTTAACACAGTGCCCATTCTGCCTAACTTCAGAAGGAATTTGACATATGGCTACTATATGTTTCTAAGACTGCTGTAAAATAATCAGTTGAGCATGTCCTAATAAGCAGGTGCACAGAGAAAGCATCTGCAGAGAATGGAAATAACCAGGCAAAACGAGGAGTACAAATTAATTTTCTGGCAGAGAACCAAAGCTGCCCTCCCTGGATGGCTCCAGGAGGGTGGCTTTGTTTCTCTCTTCCAGGCAAGGTAGCTCAAATCATTTGCATGTTGAAGAAAAACTGTTTATAGATGCACAGGAAAACAAGGCCTGCAAAGGATTTTCCACAAGCATGGAATATGATGACTTTATTGTCTAATTACTTTTGAATAATCCAAAAAAAAATCCCAAAACTTTAGAAAGTTTGTGTTAAAGTTAATAAAGTAGTAGCGTAAAGCAGAACAAAATATTTATGTAACTGTTGTTGCTGAGGACATCTGTCCTTTTTTTTGTAGCTGCACAACAGATCAACACCTGGAGACTCTCGTGTGGGAGATGACTACAACCTGCCTCACTGGATTAACCACAGGCAAGACATTGTTGTCAATGGGAATAGAGAGCAATTCAAATGATATATAAAAGCAACTCTATTGTTACATATCTTGTTTGAATCTTTTTTTACTACATCCACAGCTTCTACACCTCGAAAAGTCAGAACTCTTGCAGCTCCTTCACTCCTCGAATCAAACTGGCCGGTCGTAAGGTATGTTCACAGTTATCAGAACTGTTGTTTGTGACTTAAAAAGTTTCAAATGGTTTCTTGCATGTTTTAACATCTGTCTAAAATTACAATTTTTCTAGCTTCATGCTGAAAAATTTAAGAGCAGCAAAGACCATAGTGAGTAGTGTTTCTTATACAAGTATATTTCTTTACTACATCTTTTGAATTTCTGGAAGCATGATTTAGACTTCATCTTTATCCCATCCTTTCTTTCCATTACCTCTTTCAGCCCTCTGTGCTCCAAAGGACTCTGACAATAGCCTGCCTATACAGGTGGACTATGATGCCTATGATGCTCAGGTGTTCAGACTTCCTGGTCCTTCACGAATTCAAAGGAGCACTAACCTAAGGTATCTGAACGCTAAACTAACATCAACACTAAACTCCATTCAATGTAACGCATAGGAGACAATGATCTCTTTATTGAACCTTTGGGACTTAACTCCTTTAGTACTGACTGTGTGATTATCAGGATGGGCCGAGACAAAGAGAGTGGGAGGAAAAGCTGGGGCTCAGTGGACGTTCATGCAGGCATGGGGGTGTCCCCTCCTGTACGCTCTGGGGCTCCTGAGGAACAGCGTAGCCTGGCGTCTGATGATAGTCTGGGTCCTGTGTCCAACATGCTGCTGATACCCCGCATGCCTCATGCCCAATATGAAGTCAGCAGTTCTTTGGGATACACAAGCACCAGAGGTAAGTCCTCCACAGGTTTATTCTGGCCTGTAGCCTGTCGCTGGTGATCATAGTGCCACTTTTTGTTGTTTTGCTATTCTGTTGTTCAGAACTGTTGGAGAAGATGATGGACTCTCAGCGGGATTCCAGCGCCCCAGGCAGGTTCACAGTGGGAAGTGCTGAGTCGACTCTGCACATCCGTCCTGGAGGTTACACGCCTCAGAGAGCTCTCATAAACCCCTTCACTCCATCCAGGATGCCTATGAAACTCACCTCCAATCGTAGGCGCTGGATGCACACCTTCCCCATTGGTGAGAGGACACATAATGTACAAACAAAATCTAATGTATGGAAACTAATAGTTACTGTGTAAGAGTAGCGTAGCATAGTTCAACTCTTTTAGACCATTCATATTACTTTACAATGACACATACATTTACATTTTACATTTAGTCATTTGGCTGATGCTTTTATCTAAAGAGGCTTATAAGTGAGGAACAAGGTAAACAAAAATCTAAGTCAAGGAGACAAAACATCAAAGCAAAGTGAAGTCAAACACATAGTGACAATGACACTGTAGCACTATGTCTAACAATCATTCCACTGTCATTCTTCAGGTCCTTCTGGAGAGGCAATCCAGATCCATCACCAGACAAGACAGAACATGGCGGAACTACAGGGCAGCCAGCAGAGAGATCCTGCCCACACCTCAGCTGAGCTCCTGGAGCTGGCCTATGACGAGGCCACTGGAAAGTCAGACACCCGTACCATTTCCTTTGTAAACGAAGTGAAGTTAAAGCACAGACAAACAAATATAAATGCTTGTTATTTATTTCTTTTTTTCAAGGCGAACATCCTGCAGGCAAGTAGGGGATAATGGCCTTTATGTTGGTGGAGGAATGGAAGAGGTCACGGGAAGTCCTGGAAGCAACAACAGTGGTGATATGCATTCTCAAAAACATACTTACTGTAGCACTTTAACCTTATTTTACATACACTCTGCTCCAAAAGTATTGGAACAGTGAGACTTATACTTTTTCTGTAGACTGAAAACATTTAGGTTTATATCAAAAGATGAATATGAGACAAAAGTTCAACAGTTCAGCTTTTATTTCCAAGTGTTTACATCTGGAACTGATAACTTAGAAGAACCTTTAGTTTGAAAACACCATTTTTTATGTGAGCTGAAGTATTAGAACATGTGACTGGACTGACAGGTGTGTTCTGTTGTCCAGCTGTGTTCTATTAAGATTCAAGATTCAAGATTCAAAAAACTTTATTGATCCCAGAGAGAAATTGTTTTGCCTTATTAACATTGTTTTCAACACAGACAGAAAGAAAAGGAACCACAACCAGGAAAGATCCAACACCAAAAACTCATTATATATACAGAATATGTAAAATAGACAAAGGGAATTGGGTCAATATATATATACCCTATGTGGACTGGCATCAAGTATATGATACAACTATCATTTCCCCCACCCCTTACAGAGGGGGGAGGAATTGTACAGATTGATTGCCACAGGTAGAAAGGACTTCCTGTGGCGCTCTGTGGAGCATTTAATGTTAATAAGTCTTTGGCTGAATGTGCTCCTTTGTCCAACCAACACACTGTGCAGTGGGTGGGAAGGATTGTCCAGGACTAAGAGGAGTTTGGACAGTATCCTCCTCTCAGCCACAACATGTAGAGGATCCAGCTCCACCCCCAGGACAAAGCCAGCCCTCCTAATCAGTTTGTTTAGTCTGTTGGTGTCTGACACCTTCATGTTGCTGCCCCAGCAGACCACAGCATAGAAGATGACACTGGTCACCACAGACTCATAAAACATCCTCAGCATGGTGCTGCAGACGTTGAAGGACCTGAGTCTCCTCAGAAAGTACAGCCGGCTCTGAGCCTTTTTGTACAGTGCTGCTGAGTTCTTAGTTCAGTCCAGTTTGTTGTCCAGATACACTCCCAGGTATTTGTACTCGGACACGACCTCCACCTCCTCCCCCTGTATAGAGAGAGGGATGACAGGACTCCCAGATTTCTTGAAGTCCATCACCAGCTCCTTTGTTTTATTGATGTTGAGTTGCAGATGGTTGAGTCCACACCAGTCAACAAAACTGTCCACCACTCCACGGTACTCCGTGACATCTCCACCCTTAATACATCTTACAACTGCAGAGTCATCAGAGAACTTCTGAAGATGACAAGACTCTGAGTTGTACCTGAAGTCTGAGGTGTACAGGGTGAAGAGGAATGGAGACAGAACTGTCCCCTGTGGCGCACCTGTGCTACAGACCGCAGTGTCAGACACACAGTTCTGCAGGCGGACGTACTGTGGCCGGTTGGTGAGGTAGTCCATGATCCAGGAAATCAGGGGAGTGTTGACCTGCATGTGTTATAATGTCTGTATAATGGTGTTGAATGCACTGGAGAAATCAAAAAACATGCCCCCAGGCTTGTCCAGGTGGGTGTAGGTGCGATGGAGCAGATGTATGATGGCGTCATCCATTACAATATGGGGTTGATAGGCAAACTGGAGGGGGTCAAGTGAGGGTTTGACTAGAGGTCGGAGGGACTCCAGGATCAGCTTCTCAAAAGCCTTCACAATGTGTGATGTCAGAGCCACTGGTCTGAAGTCATTGAAGACTCTGGGACGTGGCGTCTTATTCACTGGAACAAGGCACGACTTTTTCCACACAAGAAGAACTCTCTCCATTTGCAGGCTGAGATTGAAGATGTGCTGGAGAACAACACATAGCTGAGGAGCACAGGCTATCAGCACCCTTGGGCTGACTCCATCAGGACCTGCCGCTTTTGTGAGGTGAAGCCTGTTCAGCTCTCTTCTCACCTGCTCAGCTGAGATTGTTTGGGTGGTGGCTGAGTCGTGTGGGGGAGGGACTGAGGAGCAGGTAGTGAACTGAAGTGGGCTCTGTGGATCAGCCTGGAATCGATTGAAAAAATTATTCAGTTCGTTGGCTCGGTCCACAGTCCCCACAGTCTCCTGGCTGCTGGACTTGTAGCCAGTGATGGTCCTCATGCCCCTCCACACCTCCCTGGTGTTGTTCTGTTGAAGGCGTTCCAGTTTTTTCCTGTAAACCTCCTTCCCCTCCCTGATCCTGACAGACAGCAGTCTTTGGACCCTTCTCGCTGCCTCCCTCTCTCCTGACCTGAATGCCTTCTTTTTGTCATTCAGGGTGGCTTTGATGTCCTGAGTGACCCAGGGCTTATTGTTTAGGAAGCAGCAAATGGTTTTTGTGGGTACGTGGGTGTCCACACAGAAATTGATGTAGTCAGAGATGCAGTCTGTCAAAGGTGAGTATTGCGGGAGGAGATGTACCAGGTTGTGATCCGACTTTCCCAGAGGGGGGAGGGCAGTGGAGCTGTAGTTATATTAACATTAGCATACATCAGGTCCAATGTCCTCTCCCCCCTGGTGGGACAGCTCATAAACTGGGTAAAGGTAGGAAGTGTCTTATTGAGGGTGGCGTGATCAAAGTCTCCAGAGATCATAAAGAAGGCGTCAGGGTGTCTAGTCTGCAGGCTGGAGGTGACCGTCTGAATGACGTCACACGCAGCAGCAGCGTTAGTGAATGGAGGAACAAAAACGGTGATTAATATGGTGTGAGAAAACTCTCTGGGCAAATAATATGGACGAAGTCCCACAGCCAAAAGTTCAATATCAGGGCTGCATACACGCTCTTTCACAGTAACATGGCCAGGATGGCACCACCTGTTGTTAATGAGAACGGCGAGCCCCCCCTTCTCTCCTCTTACCGCTTCCTCCAGCCTCCTGTCCCAGCGCACGGTGCTGAAACCGTCTATATTAACACTTGAGTCAGGAATACCATCATGCAGCCATGTCTCTGTGAAACACATCAAACTACACTCTGCAAAGATTTTGTCCATCCTCACTAGAGCTGTCAGTTCGTCCATCTTATTGTCCAGTGATCTCACATTACCCATAATCAGGGAGGGGAGATGCGGTTTAAATCTTCTCACCTTACATTGATTATTCAATAACAATAAATATCACTGAATGTCTACGCTCAGATTTGAGTTTTGTCTGTTCAGACTGCATTTATAGTGGTGAGTTGTAACCAACATAAAAAACAGAGGGCTGTCTGTGGGTGAAAAACAAGCAATTGTGAAACTGAAAGGTTGAAGAAAGAAAGAATCTGCTCATGATCCCAAACATACAAGCTCATCGTTGAAACACAGTGGAGGTAATCTTATGGCTTTGGCACCATGGCTTTTTCTGGGACAGGCTCAATAATCTTCATTAAAATTAATTAAAGGTATTAACTAAAAATAATTCATTAACATTAAAAGGAACTTGGAGGTCTACAGGAATATTTTGTCTACCAATTTACCCAACCAAACCAATCCCTCATCATGCTGCAAGATAATGACTCAAAAAACACACTATCAAAACAACAAAGGAATTCATCAGGAGAGTGGAAGGAAGTGGAACTCTTATTCGCTTTAGTCCACATTTTTCAATACTTTTGCTCACATAAAAAGAAAAGGTGCTAAGTTGTTTATCAGATCCAGATGTAAACCTGGACATAAACACTGATAATGCTGCTTTTGTCTCATATTCATCTTTTGATGTAAAACCCAAATATTTTCAGCCTACAGCAAAAAGAAAAGAAAAGCATGTGTTTTTCTAAGATTCCAATATATACCTCAGCGTTTATGGTACTGTACCTTCACACATATCCAAGTTACCCATTCTGTGGGGCATTGATTCACAATCAACACAATACAATTACAGATTCAGGCTCTTGCACCTTTTGCTGACACAGAGAACCATTTCTGTTTTTCCCAAAATCAAGCTGAAATGTGGACTTATTCAAACCCAGAACAAGTGTCTAGTCTTTTAGTCCATCTGAATTTAGAGAGAGTCACAACTGTTTTAGAAAATGTGCATAACACAGTACTTCAATGTTGGCTCAGTTTAATCTAACAACAAAGGGTTTCCAGAACATTTGTAAGTAGAGAGAGTATTGACCACTACAGCAGAAGGCCCAGAACAATCTCTCTGCCGACAGGCCAATTTATGGGATGGTTTTCTTACTCTTTGACATTGCATAGTCCCCACAATTATTTGACGATGAAAATAATTATTCTTTGTTGTCTGTTCAGGAAAGGTGACCAACCGTGGCTCCTCATTTGAAGATTTTTCTATCAACAGTGCTGATCCAAGTGAGTTCATCTTGCCCTTACAAAAACAGAGACATGCCTATTGATACCTCAGGCCATACCACAGCATCGGGTTGAAATGTTGAATCACCAATCTAATCATAGTAATAAACCTTCAGAGGTGTCTTTAGCCTGTGAGGGCTTATTCAGCTTCAGCAGGCAGGTTTCTCCATTCAGGGTCCGTGTCCAGGGGTCGCTGGTAGAAAGGACCCTTTCAGGTCATGTTGTTCGGGTTTACATTCTCTGTTGTCCACTCCTCTATCCGACTCTTTTGTGTCTCTTTCTCTGGGCCTCTTCATGTTTATTTGTAACTTCTGTTCAACAATTACCATTGTCCTCAAATCCTCTTATTAATTAGTCCTGTCATAATTTTCCTACACCATGACCCAGTCTCCATTGAATGTATATCTCAATCCTGCATGATAGTACTACATTTCAGTTGATTTGATGTAACATCTCTCTTTATCTTGCACACAGTATTTTCAGCTGAGAGTTTGCTCACCATCCAAATGTTTGCATGATGCGATCTCAGTCACGTTACAGTTCACACCTTTGCTGAGTTAGGACACATTTTCTGCTTGCTTCTGAATGATGCTGATCACAGACTGTCACACGGCCACAATCTGCATGTTTGATCACTGCCCCACAACATCAGGAATCACCAGCAGGGGTCGATGAGGCCAGTAAAAATAACAATTTCCTTGTTTTTTTCTTCCCTTCTCTTAAACTTTCCTTTTTATTTTCTGTTTGTACCTTTTGTCTTCACTCTTTATTCCCACCTTTATGTCTTCATCCTTTCTACTCCTTTGTTTTCTTATTCCCTTCACACACCTGTACCACTCCACTCTGGGTACATGCATTTGTCTTTGCTGTGGGGATTTTGTGTGTGTGTGTGTGTGTGTGTGTGTGTGCTCCTGAAGCCCTGCTGCTGTCTGCACCCCCGATAGTGCCAAGCTTCTGCTGCACGGTTGGGGTGGACTGGAAGTCTCTGACCACACCAGCCTGCCTGCCCCTCACTACCGATTACTTCCCTGACCGCCAGGCGCTGCAGAACGACTACACTGAAGGCTGCTATGACCTGCTGCCGCACAGTGACCTGGAGAGGTAGACAACATCCTGCCTTCAGAATAAAGCTCTCTATAGTCAGTCACTTTTTGCCTATAACTGGCTAACACACTTCAATTCAAATGCAAAAGGAAGTAATGCAGGCCATAGTGCCCAAATTTCAATTGACCCAAATTAAAGCTGAGACTGGGGGTGGCTGTGGCTGTGGCTCAAAAGGTAGAGCAGTTGTCTGCCAATCACAGGATTGGTGGTTTGATTCCCGTGTGTTCCCAAGTGTCCTTGGGCAAGATACTGAACCCCAAGTTGCCCCCGGTGAGTCAGGTCAGCTGCATAGCAGCTCAGCCCTCATGTGTGAGTGTGTGAATCGGTGAATGAGACGCAGTGTAAAGCGCTTTGAGTACCAGCTAGGTAGAAAAGAGCTATATAAGTGCAGAACATTTACCATTTACCTAGACTATTATGTAATATCTGTGTTTCCATGTTTCTGTCTGTTCCTCAGGCGTGAAGATGAAGCACCAGTAATGAGTGCATCTCAGGTGTTTGAGGAGTTTATCTGCCAGAGGTTGATGCAGGGATACCAGATCATTGTCCAACCAAATAATAGAAAACCACAGCCTGCTGTAGCCACGTCACTTGGCAGCAGCCCTCTTTACTCCAGAGGTAACTATCAATGAAAGTCCGGAACCCTTCCATTAAAAACAAAAAAACCCGCAATGGTCACTGAAATAACTTGAAACTGACAAAGGTAATAATAAACAAAAATGTACTCAAAATTAACTCATAACAATCAGACATTGCTTTTAAATTGTGGTTCAACAGAGGTTTGTTAAAAAAAAGTTTAAACTGTGCAGTTTGGTGTCATGATGTGTACCACACTGAACATGGACCTCAGAAAGCTAAGAGAGAGTTGTCCCAGGAGATTAGAAAAACAAATATAGACAAACATTTTAAAGATAAAGGCTTTAAAACCATCTCCAAGCAGCTTGATGTTCCTGTGACTACAGTTACACATATTATTTAGGTGTTTAAGGTCCACAGGACTGTAGCCAACCTCCCTGGACATGGCCGCAAGAGAAAAATTGATTAAGAATAAAAAGATCAGAGGTGAACTCAGAGTTCAAGGTATATCAGTGTACATCACTTCACTGTTAAAAGCAAATCATAATAAATAACATACTAAGAAAATAACACTGTACCTACTGTGAAACACTGAGGAGACAATGTTATGAAAATTATTAATGTTATGTTATGTTCTGGGACTGCTATGCTGCATGTGACACAAGGTTTCTTAAATCTGTGCAGTGCTGTTACTGTTACTGTTTGCAGTGATAAAATACCTGCAGTGATTAAAATACCTGCTTCCAAAAGTAAGAAGAGCAGAGTTGGGTGGTTGGCTATAAATACAATTACTCAATTACTGTAATCAAATACAGTCTTGCAGTCATTGTGCATTTCAGCATTTTCATTTTATGCTACTTCTACTGCACTACGTTTTCAGAGGGCAGTTTTCCACCTTTTCTCCACAACAAACGTTTGTATGACTTTACCACAATGGATTTAAAATAAAACAATTTGTGATCAAAGTTTAGACTTTTACCTTTATTTGAGAGGTTTTAGAAAATATGACATTTACCATGTTAGTAATTACAGCATTTTAAGCGGAGACCTCCATTTTCAGGGGCTCAACAATGATTAAACAAAATGACACTATTGTAAATATAACCATCATTTTTAATGACTGTCTGAAATCTGGGGCCCATGTTCAGTACTAAATTCCTCCCTGTAGATGCTTGTCCAGGCCTTCACTGCAGCCTTCTTCACCTGCTGCTTGTTTGTTGGTCTTTCTGCTTCCACTTTTGTCTTTAACTGAAAACCTGCTCTAATGGGTTGAGATCAGATTTTTCCATTTCTTTGTGTTCAAAAAGTGTTGAGTTGCTTTTGCAGTATGTTTAGAGTCATTATCCATCTGCACGGTGACATGACATCCTACCAGTTTCCTTATTGGTATATGTATCGCTCTATACGCCTCAGAATTCATCTAGCTACTTCTGTCAGCAATCACATCATCAATAAACTTGCTCCTGCCATGTCCTTGAATGTTACCAGTGATTAGCACCTTGTTGTAAACTCCTTCTCCAGAGTATTCTTGACTTCTGTTGGTGTTGTGAAGGGGTTTTTCTTCACCAAAGAAAAGATTCTGTGATCATCCACTGTAGTTGTCTTCTGTGGTCTTCCAGGCTTTTACATGTTGTTGAGCTTTGTTATCTCTCTTATAGCCTGATGTTGTTGTTTCTATTTAATGATGGCCTCCTTCACCTGCATTGAGATCTCCTTGGACTTTATTTTGGTAGCTCCAGTTAAACTGCTTCCAAATACCAACTCAGTATGTGATGTCAACTCCAGACCTTTTATCTGCTTCATTTGTCTCGAAGTAACAAGGGAATTGTTCAAATACTATTGAGTCCCTATAAATGGAGGTACTTTGCTTAAAATTGCACTAATTGGTAAATGCCACATTTTTGTGAAACCTCTTAAAATAAAGCTGACAGTCTGTCTTTTGATCACATCTTGCTTGTTTTATTTCAAATCCACTGTGGTAAAGACTTAAAAACTCACTTTTCAAATATTAATATTTTGGGGCCTAACTGCATCTGGTGACCCTTTAGACGGATCACTAGGCTTCTGTATACAGTGTAGTTAAAACTCCCCCTCAGCTACCTACAAGAATAATAGACAGTTTGCACTCTATGGTTTTAGTATTTGAGGAAATACTGCACATCTCTTGATTCTTTTCAACTTGTGTCATTTCTTGTCGTGTTTTCAGGTCTGGTATCTCTGCGTCGGGCAGAGGAGGAGGAGATAGTTTACTGGCTCAGCATGGGTCGGACATTCCATAAGGTCTGTCTGAAAGACAAGATCATCACTGTTACTCGCTACCTGCCAAAGTGAGTCCACCTGATATCTAACACAAAGACGGCCTATATTAAAAAATATTTCTAGTAAAACAGTAATTACTTTTACACCAAGCAAACAAAAGGACTGTGACAATGCTGTTTGGTTGTTGGAAACTCTTCACTGTCTCTGTCTAACAAAGTAAAAATCAAAAATCAAAAAGGATCCCAAATTCCCAATGACATCAGCAGGATTAAAGTTGGCTATGCTTTTGTTTGTTTGTTTGTGTGTGTGTGTGTGTGTGTGTGTGTGTGTGTGTGTGTGTGTGTGTGTGTGTGTGTGTGTGTGTGTGTGTGTGTGTGTGTGTGTGTGTGTGTGTGTGTGTGTGTGTGTGTTGTAGGTATCCATATGAGTCTGCTCAGATCCAGTACAGCTACAGCCTTTGTCCTCCACACTCTGATGCTCAGTTTGTGTCCTGCTGGGTAGAGTTTGGCCATGAAAGATTAGAGGAGTATAAGTGGAACTACCTGGACCAGTACATCTGCTCTGCTGGCTCAGAGGACTTCAGGTACCACAATACAGTTTTTTAGCTGTTTCTGATTTCACAGTAAAAACCTCCAGGTCAGTTACCTTAGTCATTCTTTCTTCTGCCTCCCTAGTTTGATTGACTCTCTGAAGTTCTGGAGGACTCGCTTCCTCTTGCTGCCAGCTGGGGGTGCTCGGAGGGTGGCAGATGGTGAGGGCCACTGGGATGTCTATGGCGAGGGAGCAGGAACTGGGATGGGTGGCAGCGGGGACTGGGTACTGCTGGATGGCTTCATCCGCTTTCTGGAAGGTCTCAACCGCATTCGGCGACGCCATCGCTCCGACAGAATCATAAGAGTGAGCCTCTCCTAGTTTAGTTTGGACATGAACAGACATTTTACAGTTGTTGTCTCCTCAGAGTTTGCAGTTGAATGTCCATATCTCTGTCTTAGTTTTGATAGGCAGCATATTCTAGTTCTTTTAATGCAGCAGTGCTGGAGTTTTTCAAATGTAAAACATTTTCATTCTACAGTTGTTAGTTGTCTTGAATTGAGCACAGCGGCAAAAAGATCCATTATCTTGTCTCGTCCACTGGTAGCAACAAAGTCTTTTTACTAAAGTAATGAACTTAAAGTTACAGTACTTTTTTTTAAAACATTAAAAATACATAATTACTATAAAGTGTATATAAAACAATACACCACTATATACAAACTACTAGCAGAACATTGACCAGTTCAAGCGACTGAGTTACATTTAAGGATTTACAGTTGGACCTTTTATGAAATGTGCACATTTCTTACACCGTATATATATACAAATTAAGCTTTCAATACTGGATTTTTTTGTGATCATTATAGAGAACTGTGGGGTTGCAATCATTAAGCTGGATATTTCTCTTGAGGTCAGAAGCCACAGATCCAACATGTCTTTTGTAGAAGAAATTTAACATTGTGACTGTTGAATGTTTTGTGCTGACTCAGCTGAACCCTAAAAGTTAACGTGTTTCCTTTATCTATGCAACTGAGTGTTCAGAAAACTCTGCTCTGTGAACCCAGATAAGTCTTGATAGCATTACTTAAGAACAATACCCCATTGTCTGGTTAAGATAATATGATGATCTTTTCCTGTCATGAGGTTTGAGTAAGCGTAAAATTAGTAAATCCAATTGGTAGAAAGTCATGTACCACATTACGCACGTTATGTGTACAGCTCTCCCTGGGTGACGAATAAAGAAACAACAAAGACAAACAGACTTTTCTCTCATCATTCCTTTTTTTTTTTGGATGAGGATCAGCACGAATTTCAAAATTTCCTCCACACTTTCCATTTGCTCTTTGTGCTAAAATACTTAAATTGCCTTTCCTGTGTTTTTTTCTTACATTTGCCCACTGCAGAAGGGCACGCCAATGAAAGGACTACAGGTTACAAGTCCTATCCCTCCGTATCCTACTGAGCCCATTCCACCCCCACAAGGCAAGAAAGGCACGTCAGCTTTATCTGCTCTGCTGGAGATGGAGCAGAATCAGAAGTGAGTGTCCCCTGGCACTGCAGACTGATGTGTTGTTTGCATTTGAGCCATACATCTCAGTCTTACTGCATTCTCTCTTCTCCTTTCAGGACGCTGGAGGAGCAGCAGCAGCAGACTAAGCCCTCAGCAGCTATCAGTGACCCCTCAAACGTCACCACAGCTCCCACATATGTAGACAGTCCCCGCAAGGTGAGCGGCTTTTCTGAGTGTGTAGATCATAATAAGTTGTCCTGCTTCAGGCATTTAGCTTTTGCAGACATTCCTTTTTCTCAGCAGCAAATACTTTGATAATTATTCTCTGCTGGTGCTCTACTGTGGGGCTTTCCCTCTTGTTTTCCTTTAATCTGCATTTTCCTCCATGGTGTTCTGTTTTCTGTTCCTGTTGCTGGGCTTTGGGTGTTTGATTCTGGTGTATGTTCTTCCTGTATGCTGACAGGATGCTGCCTTTATTTTGGATTTTATACGTAGCCCCCGCTCCTCCTACATCTATCACTCTCAGGTCAGTAACAAGGTCTTGGGGCATTGCTAAAGCTGTGTGTTTTGGTGTGCTTGCTGTGCCCCTCTAACTCTACATTGTTGCATGAGAATGCAGGAACACACTGTGTGGGAGTCACATGATTTTTGACTTGCAGTGCTCTTTCAAGTTTTTCACTTTTAATGAGTTTGCACTTTGTGCACCATAGTGCCTGCTGACACCCCCAGGATCACATGTTATACATAATGTCTATGTAATGGTTTAAGCTGTATAAATTTCCTGCTGACACATGTAGCCTTAAAACTAACTTAGTGGAGTTAGAAGTTTTACCACATACTGTAAAATTACAAATGTAACTTTTAAATTTTTGTACGTCCAATAACCAAATGTTTCAACATAATTTGATCAGCTAAATTAAGCCAATAAAATAATAGATTTTTGTTGCCACACTCAACAGTCTAAAGAGCAGAACATGATGTGTCGGGCTAAAACAGCTGAACTATCTTCAGGTGTTGGAAAATCTTAATAACTCCTCAAAAGGAGGAGTTTTAGATGGACTCAAATATATATTGAATTTCATTGAAACATGCTCTGTTTTTCTATACAAGTGTTGAAGTTAAATGCTCCTTTGTCTTACACAGAGGGAGGGGCCAACCTGATGACCTGGTTTCAGCACAAATTTTGAAATCAGGTTCAGGTTTGGGTCAACAGACATGTTTGAACATGATCTAACCCATAAGCTTTGCACAGTAATGAGTTCCTCGCTGGAAGTAAAATCCCAGTGTAACTAACTAACTAATTAAAAGTCATTACAAAGCAAGAACAAACAGTTACAATATTGCTAACCTACAGAACATCATCAAAAACTATTCTACACATACACCAACAATATACAACTACCACAAGGTATTAAATAAAATTATTTTAAAAAGCCAAACCCTCAAGTACTATACAGTTGCAAGATTATGATTACGTGGAGTTTTACATGAATTGGTCATAAAATGTGCTCTGATCTTCATCTAACTCACAAAAATAGAAAAACACAGTCTGCTGAAAATAATAGTACACAGACATATGTTTTCATGTTTGTATTGAACATAACATGTAAACACTCACAGTGCAGGGTGGAAAAAGTATGTGAACCCCTAGCCTAATGACTTCTCCAAGAGCTAATTGGACACATTTTATGACAAATTAATGTAGAAAACCATGAAATTCCAAAGGGTTCACATACTTTTTCTTGCAACTGTAAATTGAGGGTCTTAATAGAGTAGAAATACATGAATCTGTGAGTGTATGCTAGGATCATTTAAACAGCTACTTAAAACAGATCATTACTAAAGGCTATGGCAGCAGCTGATACATATTTCACAGGCTGACAAAGAAAACCATTTGCATGGCTGGACACTAATAGATATAAGTGAGAAAAACACTTATTTTGTCTCATCTGAAACAGCTTATTTATTGATCCTTTACATGTGTAGTTACCTGCTGAAGCCAGTGAGGCTGCAGATAAAGGAGTCCAGCCTGGAGTGATAGCTGGAGGGATTGTGCAGCCAGCAGGAGAGACTGCAGCTAATAGCAACACAGATACCAGGTAACATTGTAGTTCGTATAGTAGTTGAATTCTTGAAATGTGGGCATTACATGTTAGGTTAAATTGAGATGGCTATGTTCTACGTTCTCTTTGCTTTAAAGCAAAGGCTCTTGTTGTTGTACAAAGCCAAGTGAGACCTCAGTGAGAATTGCTGATATCCTTCTCCACACTAATCTGTGGTTTTCTCTATACAGTTATATTCTTAAGGTCTTAAACTTTACACTCTTAAGTGCCTTGAGATGACTTACGTTGTGATTTTGCACTATACAAATTTAATTTAATTGAATTTAGCACTGACAGTGAGCAATCTGTTCACAGTGGGCAGTCTGCAGCTGGAGCCCTCTCTCTGTCCTCTTCCTCAACACTCCTGGAGATCCTGGAAGCCATCAAACATCCCACGTGAGATTTGTTGTTGTGTGTTTTTGTCCTGATTTATGTACAGTCAGTTGTGTTATGTATGAAGCATATCCTCTCAGATGTTCTCCCTTAAACTGATTCACCCTCATACAGCCAAACCAGTCAGGTTTACAGTGAGGTTAATGTATATCTTCTAGCAACGTGTCTGTGCTATCTGGGATTTCAGGACAGGTGTACAGCTGCTCCCCGAGCAGAAAGGCCTGCCACTCAACTGTTTTATCAGTGCTGAGGTGGTTCATTGGCTGGTCAACAATGTGGAGGGCGTGACCACACAGGGGATGGCTGTGGATGTTATGCAGGTAAGAGCCACCTGTCCAGACTATAAAAAATGTGTTGAGTTGAGGAAAAATGTGAAGATGATTTCATAAATATTCCAGTTTAGTACTTTAACGCTAATCTGCTGTGTAATAACACTGTGGGGCACAGCAACATCATTAAAAAGTGCAACAGGGCCAAGAAACAGACATTTATATTAAACTTAATTTAAAAGTACATAATGTTTAGTAGTGAACTTTAGAGGTGCTATCAGACCATCTTAGTTTCTAGTCTTTGTGTTAAGCTAAGCTAAGTAGCAGCAGGGTGTAGCTTTGTATGCATTGTACACATATGTGCACACATACAACATCCAGCATAAAAAGTGTCTAATAAATAAAGCCAAAAGAAAAAAGGCCTAAATGTCACATTTACATTCTGATAAATAAATAAATGTACAATTGAAGGTGGTGTGTGTGTGTTATGCCTTTCTGTATTTTACTGCTGTTTAACATTTGTGCATTTTGTCTGCATAGAAAATGCTGGATGACGGTTTGGTGGCTCACGCTTCTGGAGACGCCATGCGCACTTTCGTCTACGGTTTCTACTTCTACAGGATAGTAGGAGAGAAGGATGGTGAATGGATTTTAGACACACATGAAGGCCTTTTATCTCCTTATTGCCTTTATCCCATCAAATACTGTAGTATATCCACAGACTGTCTTGTATATTTCTCATCAGTGCCACTTCTAGACCCTTTTTGTCTGTCATTTCAAGTGAAAATAACTAAGAAATGCAGGACATGTCAATTTTAAAAAAGTTTGGCAGATAGGTAAGAGAGGCTAGAGTTGCTAGTTCAGACTGTTTATTTGCCTCCTAAACTAAAACTGAAACATGCAAATGAAAAGATATATAAATCAACCATATCAAAATTGACTGCACATTTAAATTTCTACAACGTTATGACACGTTTCCGTGCTAGTCAAAAAAGCCTATTAGCTCAATGCTAATGCATAATGGAACTCTCCATCAACACGCTAACAGAGATTAACATCAGTAGTGATGTTATACAGTAGTGAGGGCTAAACCACCCTAAGGATGAAATCCTAGAACTGCCCCCTGTCACTTTCTATGTCCTCTTCAGGTCTGACCTCCCAGCTTCCCACCACAGCAGCTGGAGGCTGGTCTGCAGCAGCCCTCGAAGACTTTGCCCTGTTCCAGAGGAAATGGTTTGAGGTGGCTTTTGTGATGGAGGAGCGGCGACACTGTGACCTCCCAGCTTTCCTCCTGCCCTGGCTGCCCAGCCGGCCGGCCTCCTACGCAAGTAGGCACAGCTCGTTCAGCCGCAGCTTTGGAGGACGCAGCCAGGCCGCCGCACTGCTAGGTACACCCAGCCCGAACCTCCTAGCTCAGCCCACACCACAGAGGAGTCATGGCCTCACATCTGAGTCTACTTCAGGAGAGTGTCTGGGTCCAGTATTTACATGTCACAGAGAGCACAGAGGGTGCATTTGTTTTAGGGCTCAGATATTCCAATTGGTTCTCCTGATGATATCCAGTCCTCATAAAACCTGGGAGGATACTGAGCACCCTCTAGTGAGCCCCCATGCTTTCATACAACACTGATCCACCTCCACTGGCTCTTTGTTTTCAGTTTGTTCCAAGTTATCAGAAAGTCAGTTTAGTGACACATAGGCATTGGCCCAGCAATTCATAGAGTTCAGGAGGAAACACAGAGACAGATAAAATTATACTCAAGTCAGGATTATACAGTATGTAGAAGATATGTAATTCTATTTCTTTGTTTGGAGCTGTGTCATGAGGTGGCCCAAAAACCTTTTTTGTGAAGGTTGCAGCTCTGTTGTCAGATTAGTGAAGATATGTTCTTAGATGACACATGTTTGCACAGTGATATGTGGTGTGCAACATTTAAAACACTAAATTGAAAATAATGAGCCGCACATGCATAACACCATCCCAACTGTAGTTTTCATCTCACTCCTACTGTGCCATTCTTACCATCACCATAACAGATTCATGTAACGTTCACAACACTGTCTGTTACTGTCACCATCTTGAATTCTGTGTGACACTGATTCTGGACTCGGCTCTCGTGACAGTGGACTGTAGATATGCAGTGAAGAGCTGGTGGTGGTGTGTTTCCAAGTGTGTAAAGCATGCAGGGTGTATGTAGATGCAGTTTTATTAATTCATCCCCACGTGGCTTGTGTTCCCACAACACTGAAGAAGATGATCCAATGATGCAATCAAATTTTTTTCACATCTGCTGTCCAATCAGTGCATGTTGTGTAGTTAGCTCGTAGCTAATGTATGACCAATGGTAGTTGGTGTGCATTCTGTGGTGTTAGTGGCTGTGGAACAGTAGTGCTGTGGTGTGCACCGTCCTCATCTGTCACTCTGCTTCTGGCTTTTCCAACACAAGGCGCTACTACAGAGTTTCTGCTTTGGCTTGAATCTGGCTTCACATCACTGCTATAAGCGTTGTCACCTCAGCTTCCACTTTTAAAGCAGGTTTACTTTGCTAATTTCCTGTGTGCTGTCGGACTGTGTAAACTGGTTTTGCCAGATCCCCAGAGGTTCATTTTACAGTTGTAAAATTAAGTTGAGAAAAACTTGGCTTTAACAGCAAATCCAAGCTCAAATGATAAAGGCTAAATGTATATAAAGCACAACTAAAAACAAACCTTTTATGTAACCATTTCCATTTTCTGAGTATGCTTTTGGCCGTTTTCCTTAACATATTGATAGTTACTGGTGCTGATTGACTTTATTAACTTTAACAAGTCTATAAAAAACAATTCTTTCAACAAGTCCATCCAACAACTCTTTCTAACACCTGCCTGTCCATCATGCCATCCATGTCTCCTTTTGCTTCCTTTGCTCTCCGTCTCTCTGTCTATGCCCCTGCTCCCAAACTTCCCCAGCTGCTACAGTCCCTGAGCAGAAGACGGTCACCCTGGATGTGGATGTTAACAACCGCAGCGACAGAACTGAATGGTGTAGCTGTTATTACCACGGAAACTTCTCTCTCAACGCTGCTTTTGAGATCAAGCTGCACTGGATGGCCGTCACTGCCGCGGTGCTCTTTGAGATGGTAACTGGAAGCTCTAGTCCACCAGGTCACACCTCATTCTTCACATGTGAAGAGAAGCAAATGCAAAATAGATCAGATCCCTGTCAGGTCCAACCAGTCCACACAATTACTTTGATTTTGAATATTTATATGTTGGAAACACACAAAGGACTGATGTGGAATACAAACAGCACTTGGGTCATGTGTTGTACTGTTGCCCTAGCTGTTAATACGTACTGAGTAAAGGAATCTTTTCAAACACACCAAATATTCTCAGTATGCCAGTAACACAGCTTTTTTTAAACAAGGAAATGATAATAAGAAGAACTGTTTTGGTTTTTGTTACAGCCAGTGACAAAGAAAATATTGAGGAAATAGAAACTAAGTTCTAAGTATCATCAAATCCTAGAAGTGAATCTCAAAGAATCAGGATATCACATAAAGTAACTAATGATGGTAAACACACTGTGAGATCATCCACAGACATGCGGCGGGGTGGGTCAGGCCTACTGACGGCAGCACGACACAGCATGGTCACACTGCCTTAATTAATAATGCTAAAAATGACCAACTTAATCATACAAAATATTATTTTAAGCACTGAGACTTTGGATAGAAGTGATTGTTCTAAGTGGAAAAAAAGACTTATTAGTATTAGAAAATTGAATGTGTCTACTGTCTAAAATGTGAAAACTCAGTATTTCTATACCTCGCAGATTGCAGATTTTTAATGTCACCATACGTACATTACACACACTGTCTGGCCTAAAACAAGCCACACATTCTCAGATTTCTTGAATCAACTTTCACTTTTGTTAGAGCATGCATTCCAAACTCCAATAAGTTTATAATTGACAGTAATTGATAGAAAAACCTGGTTATGCAGTATATTCAGGCCTCATTGTGTTGCTGCTGTTTATATCTGTTTACTTAGTGGAATCTAAGTGAGGACTTCTTTTATTGGTCAGACACTGTATATGTAAGTATAGTGTATTATGTGTATCATATAGTGTATTTTATAACATAAAAATCACTATTAGTTCTGAGCATGTGCTAATTAGTTGTTATATGCCAGGTTCAAGGTTGGCACAGGAAAGCCGCCTCCTGTGGCTTCCTGCTGGTTCCTGTGCTAGAGGTTCCTTTCGCTCTGACCTCTTACCTGTACGGAGACCCCCTGAGAGCCCAGCTCTTCATCCCTTTAAACATCCACTGTCTGCTGAAGAATGGCAACGACAACCTGTTTGAAGGTACAGAAGTCGTCTGAGCGCTGTGTTCAACTGTGTGCACTATGTTTTGTAGCTCAACATCCGTTTCCATGTGTCAAACAGGTTTCGAACCAGAGACGTACTGGGACAGGATGCAGCTGTTTCAGGAGGCCATACTGTACAGGTTGTTGCTGTTTTGTGGTTTACCTAACTAAAAGTAATGTATGAAGTTCTGTTTGTCTGTTCCTTGCTGCCTCCCTTTCATTGTTTCTAAGATAACTGAGTCATAAAACTACAAAGACAAAAACAAACCAAAACACGATTGTAGCTATACAGTGCTATCATTCATTGATGCAGCTAGATAAGTGACAGCTAAGCAACTACAGCATTATAGACATTTTGTTCCTTAAAAGCTCCAGATGTCTCTCTGTGGACTCAGGAAAGCACTCATTTAAAGATTACAGTTTGACAAAGCATTTTTACCAAATTTGTTATCTCTAAATGATGTAAAAATGTCTAAATGCTGTTCTCTGTCTTCCAGATTCGGCTTTGTGCATGACAAGTTTTCTGCTTCTGCTTTTAATTTCCCCTCTGAGAACAAGCCCCAGTACATTCACGTAACAGGTTTGTCACCTCACAACATAAAAGCAGAAAAAATGCCTTTTGGTGACCAGACTATGTGAAGCATCCTGCATGGCTTCTCTTCCTCCAGGCACTGTGTTCCTGCAGCTGCCGTTTTCTAAAAGGAAGTACCCCAGTGGGCAGCAGCGCCGTCGCAGAAACTCCACCACATCCAACAGCCAGGGGCCGTTTGGCGCTGAGGAGCGGGTTGGTTACTACTGGGCCTACAACACTATGCTGACCAAAGCCTGGAGGACGGGAGTGCTGGGGGATGAGCGGCTCGGTGATCGCCTGCTCAGAGACTTCACTGACTTTTGCGCCAACAAGGAAAACAGACTGCTCAACTTCTGGGACAGCTGCCAGGAGAAAATGAATGCTAGCACTCCCTGACAGGAGAAGCAAAAACTGGAAGAAAACTAATGTGAAAGAAGAGAAACAAGGACTGTGAAAAGATTATGAGAACAGTTTTTTCATTTTCACTATTCATTATTATTGTTATTCACATAATCCAATAAATTCTGCTGTATGGAGTCGTAAAACTGACAAAAAGCTGTAATAGTTTACATCCTAAAATATTACACGTTATGTAAAATGGAGTGTTTAATTACAATTTACACAAAGTATAAAGCTTTATAGTTTTGACATAGAATCATTTGACCCATTATTAATGAATACATTAATACTTACACCCATTCTTTTACTAGTTCCCAGTTCCAAATGAACTTTTTCCTCGTTGATGTTCAGCAACAGAGTGTGAACGCTGAACACCAACATTTCTTCATAAAACTGCACCCAGGCTGTTTTATTATTTCATTATGCATACGTTTGTGTTTTAACTAATGCTAACCAAGTTATCGAATTCATTCTACTGAGAATTTTTTTGTTTGACGTTACAGGACAAAGCCATTTATTTCACACATCTGCAACATGTATTCGATGACACAATCAAGTTCAAGACTAATGAAGGAAAGACTCAAGCATCATTTTGCGTTTGAGTTGTGCAACTGTGGTTTTCACAGGCTGTAACATGCATGATGGGATTATTGGAAGAAAGATTTTTGCCATGGACACTGATTATTTTGTTCAACTGAATTTTCAAGAGCACCGTGTAATGAATAGTTTTTATTACATACTAGTTTTTGTAGTTTTATGAGTTAGTGCGTCATCATTTCTCAGACAGCTGATGCTAGCTAGCTGAGAAATGATGTCGGTATTATTGAAAGTTAATTTAGCTTTTTTAAAGTGATCAGACGTTAAAGGAGAACTATAAAGCTTTGCATCTGAATTTACTGCATCCTAATCCTTTGACTAACAATCTTATTTAGCCTCATGTGTTTTTTATTTTCAAGCCTTCACTACATTTTGACAGTTTCAGGGCTCCATACTTGAGCAGATTAACCGGTCAACAGCTGGTCCCACTGACTCCTCGATGATTGACCCTCTGATGTTTTTACAGTATTCAAGGCTCACTTTTCTGGTTAGAAATGTAACTTATAAATGTCATGTAAGGACAGATATTCTACTTCAGCACTGTGGTCCTTTAATTCTTCATTTCCACAATATAAATATTTCAGCCTGTACACTTGTACTTTTCTTGTTCATGACAGGCAAACAGGAAACACACAAACAATGAGCTATTTGTCTGCCGGTGAAGCACCTGCTGGTTTCAGACTTCCTTGTGGTTTTCATATCATATTCACCCAACACTCTTTATTTGATGCAGTTGAACTGACACTTCTTCAGACTCTGGGTCTTGTCTGATAATTCACTGTTGCTGTGATTTAAGGCTAAATTACTTTACTGTACAATCGATGATCATAAAAGGACTGAAAGCTTATCTCAATTGTAACCAACCATGAACACTACATAATCTCACAAGGTCCATTTAGTAGCTGCTCTGGAGCTTTTGATCCTTTCAAATCTTACTCAACAGAATGCCAAGATTATGTTGTAACCTTGGTTCTCTGAGTGAAGAGACTATTTCTCCCCTCTGTTACATATTTTATCACTAAGAGCTGTAGAGAATGTCTCCAATGATTGAGCATGCCAGGGTTACACTCTAAACCCTATATTAAAGAGTACGAAAGAGTCTCTTAATGATAGAGAACCGAGTTTGTTGTTATGAAAATGCTCCTTTTTTTTTTTTTTCATCTCAACACTAAAAAGAGTTCTCATCCATGATCTTAAAATAATTTTAGTCACTTTTTTCTCCTCATGATGGGACCTTGTGACCGTTCTATAATTGGAGTAAATGGCAAAGTTACAAAGTGAAGTCAAGACTGACACTTTTCCAGCTGCACCTCATGAAACTTATTTAATAAGTGTTCTTATAAAACAACAACATCACACTTAGAATCAAATAGGTAATCAGAGCAACAACATATGAAAGGACATAAAAAAACATCAGTTGAACAAAAGTCTCCTTTTGTACTGAACTGGAAGTGAACTGTCAATGCTCTCCTAATTTAACAGCATGATTCCCTTACAGAATATTCACATATGTAAATACACATATTATAGTTTGATCCCTTTAAAAGTAAATTTAATTCTGCTATTCAAATGCCTTTTGATCATAAAATAGATTTGTTTATTTCATGTGGTCTGATTATAAAAAGGTAAAACTATGTACAATGATTGAAAGAGAAAAATTGACATAACAAATGAAAGATGTCAATAAGGGTCTTTGTCTAAATGATCCACATCAAAGTTATCCCAGTACAGGTTTTAAATCTACTTCAGCAGCTCTTTATTCAGAGAGCACGATGGTGAGTGACTCAGCAGCCAGTGACGTGACGGCCTCTCACTCAGCTGTCAAATATGGAGCTTGTTGTATTTGCTCCTGCAGTAACATTCTAGGGAACTTCTTCCTCTTTAAGTGCCATGTGCGCATTGCAGCAAATTCTTCATTCTCCTTTTCCTTTACACAGTCAGTGGATTCCAGGGTTTAGTTTGACAGGTCCACTGACAGTGAATGTAGTTGACGCTCTATTTAAAAAAACTTCTTTGGTGTTTCTGAGCTGATTCACTTCAACCCACCACAGACCGTCTCATATTTTTACCTGTGATGTCCCTCATCGGATGCTGTGAACCAGCAGGATGTCCAGTGTGTTCCCTTTTGTACTGCTCTGCTCTAAAACAGAGTTTAGCTAAAGCCTGGACCCTGCTTCAGCTAGTTAGTTAGTTAGCTCCTTATGTCTACCCGTAAATCAAATCAACCATGGAATTATATATATATATATATATGTAGCTGTTCAGAAATCTGAATGTGTGTGTAAATCTCTATTTAAGTACAGTGACTTCAGAAGCAACAGGGATTTTCCATGGTGGAAAATGGTACTGGAGGTTAGGGCAGGCATTATCTGGCCAGATGAATCACATGCACCAGGGCACAATTTAATCTGACACTTTATGACTATTCTACCTATAAAGTCAAGCCAATATAGTCTGCCGTCCATGACTGTGCTGACTGTCGATCACTACAATAGCATGAATCTCCAGTCCAAGCTCTTTCTGCTCCAGACTGTGAATGGCCACAATTGTCAGTTGCTACAACCCTAAAACAGCCGTCCTTCTCACTTCCTGCGGTTGCCTGGTAGGTGCATTTCCTTGAATCTTGAATAGAACCAAAAGTGAAAGCTCTTCCTGTCCAGATGAGACTTGTCCAGAGTGCTTGGGGGTTTCTGTCGTACTTCCCCGGATCAGTTTGATGGAATGCGAGGGCGGGGTTGCTAGTTGACTCTGGCTGCTTCAGCAGAGACTTGCAAACCACCTACATGTAGACGCAATGAGACCGTCACAAAGAGAGGAAGGAAAGGTTATGGTTTAAAGGAACATACACTGAACACTTACTGTAACTGTAAGACTCACGTGGTCTGATCCTGATTGGCCAGATGAGGATGGAGCACAGGGCCAAAGCTGCGACAACAGCCACACCCCCCGTCACTATGACCATGATGTAATGATAGAACCACACGCAGGCTGGACAACACAGCACAGAGCTGAGAGAGAGGTGACCACAAAACACAGAGTCACCCACAGTGTGAGGGAGATACAGCTCCTTCAAAATAAGACTCCTCATACACACATCTGTATGTGCAGCTCACAAAGTAAACTGTTGAATCATCAGCAGGATGCTTCATTTTCTGACATTCTGCATATGTATACAATTTAGTGTAGTAATGTATTAGCCTACCGTTGTGTAGTATATATTGTGTTGGTAGAAGTAGACAAACTCAACACTCAAGCTAAAGAACTGGATTAAAAAGAACTTCACCAGAACAACAGCACTGAATTTGATGTTTGTATGATAATTACAATGTCAGCATTTTTAGTTAGTTTGCATCTGCAAAAACCAAGAAGGAACTAAAGCTGCCATGTACACATAGTGGAGTAAAAGTGAAGTCGTAAGATGTACAACACAGTATATAAAAGCACAATACTTGAGTAAAGTTAGTTGATTACTCACCACCTCTGGGCAAACTAATGACATTAGTGCTAATTAACAGCTGTTAGCCTGCCAACAGGCTAATTCAATGACACCAGACCTGCTCAACATGAGCGCTGTCATTGTTAGCATGCTGCATTAGCATTTAGTGCAAATTTGCCAGTGGAATAAAAAAGTGGTGATTCCAGAACAGTTCAACAGTGCAATGCTCAGCTTTTAGCCATGAACAAATGCACACGGTGTCTCTTTGTTTGTCAGTGATGATGGTCGGTGAGTGTTCACTACTCAGTACTGGGTGTATATTATATAGGAAGTAATGAATAAAGGAGTCATTTCTGTGTGTGTGTGTGTGTGTGTGTGTGTGTGTGTGTGTGTGTGTGTGTGTACACTAACTGGCAAGGATGCATTGCCTGGATGACCATCACAGCCACTCCATTCGCCAGTTTATCAGTGAAACTCATGGCTCCATAAACAAACGCTCCACTTTGCTGCAGAGAGAGTAAAGGAGATGTAGAGCGCACCGTCTGGGAGCTCACACCTGTATCCCACCTCCATCTCTCACACTTGCACATGCATCTTACCGTCTGATCGGCAATGAGCTCGGCAGTCATGGAGAGCGATATGACCAAGATGGTGGCTGACCCCGCCCCCAGAAGCACCGATGCCCAGTACACCCGGTCATCCATCGTCTTGTCCAGGAGCACCCAGTAGGAGAAGGCCATGATCAGCAGCAGGCCCACAAAGTAGGTGAGCTGGACCAATCGGAGAAAAAACAAACATGGGTTATGACTGTAGTCTAGGTTTGATACTTCCTCTTCAGAGAACCAGTCCATCAACTTTTACCTCCCTGTGTTTTTACAGCTCATAAGAGGTCTGGAACCAGGCTGACGTAAGAGGTTCCACTTACACTTTTGCCTATCAGTTTACTGACAGGCTTCATGATAAAGGAGGACAGGAAGCCACTGACGTACATCACTAACGGGATGGTTGCTATGTAGTTCTGTTGGAGGGAACAAGAAAAGAAGACAGCACAGCCTTAGGAAAGGAACATTTGATCTGGAATATCAAATATATGCTTATATGGAATAATGCTGCGTTACCTTGGGCAGCTTCAGAGTGTTAATGAGATACATGGAGATGTAGGTCTGAGACAGATTGACTATTAACCTGGTGGACATGTAGAGTAAGGCCACCTACAGAGACACACAGCCAAACACACATCTGTGAGATGGTGAAACACTGTTGTGTCTTTGGTAAAAATGCAATATGTGGCAACTGTTGGGATGAAGTTGCAAAAGGAACTGCTAATTGCAAACAGTGTGTTTTATATGGCCAGCAGCACATAGATCTTGTAGAATGCTCCTACCTGGTAGAAAGACGGCTGCTGCAGCCAACATTTCCACTGGAGAAGAGATGAGGAGGGGCGTGGAAGCAGGGGCCTCAGCTCCCCCTCCTCCTCTTTGTCATCAAACCTCCCTTCTTCTCCTTCTGCCCCCCTTGCTGCTCCAGGCCTCCTCTCCGTGGTTCCCACGTGGAACAAGATGGAGAAGAAAGCACCGATGGCGAGCACGATCAGCGCCAGGTTCTGTGATCAAACAGAACACGGCTCAAGACAGAGTTTGTTCTATGTTCCTTGTTTTTATTACACAACATTAAAATGAGCAGAAACACATAGTTGATTTTGTCAGTATTGTAAATGACTGATATCTAGAAACAGCTGCTCTCAGTGTTGAATAGAGGGACAGAGGTTCAAGCTGCGTTTGCTAATGTAAGTTAATCGATTTAAAAACATCCGAAAGAACTGATCATTAGAAACCTGGACTTATCTAATCTAAATAAGTATCTGCAGCAGCACGAAACATTTTTGATTTGATTTGAAACTCAGTCTATTCTTGTTTTGAGGCTGTTCCATTCAAGAAACTGAAGATCTCACACAACACTGCTCTTCTCACAAAGCAGCAAAAACAGGCTCTAACCACAATAGAAATCGGAGTGAGAGGACTAGTACTTCAGAGTGTCTAGTTTGAGAGACAGACACACCACTGGTCCTGAGCTGGCAGCTTCATAAAACTGTGTCATTAAAAAAACCCTCTCAACATCTACAGTGATGAAGTGACTCTGGAATGCTGCAAGTTGCAAAGAACTCGGTCAGACAGACAAACACAGAGGGCGAACAATGACAAATCTAAGTTTGAGGTGCTGGAATCACAAAGAGGAACATTCGTGATGTGCTGACTCAGAATCAGGCATCAAGCATGCTGGAGGTAACCTGACAGTGACAAAGTGGGAGGTTTAGTAAAAGAGATCTTGAAGAAGGAAGGCTAATGTTGCAGCGTCATTCCAGATCCTGTGGACAGCTGCTGACTGGACCTAATTTTGTCCAACAACAGGACAATGAACCAAAGCACAGGTCCAATCTCTGTGAGAATGATTTAGTGAAGAAGCAGTCAGCTGTGTAGCTGACTCTGTGGTCTGCACGTCACTGGATCTCAAGCCTACTGAGATATTGTGGGAGCAGTTTGGTACGGATATTATGTCTATCAAGCCACTCCCATCTGTAGGAGGTGCTTAAAGACGCACAGAGTTAAATCTCTTTAGTATACTTCAACAAACTGACAACTGGAAGATTATATTGCTGTATTGCAGCAAATAGGGTTTCTTTGAAAGACTGAGGGACTCAACTAAAAAGGATTCTTTCCAACTCTTCCTTTTGCTCTCGTTCTTATTTAGACTCATGTTATGTAGGTTTTTCTTTGTACATTTGTAAGTGACCTCAAACGTCTGAACCATAGCGTAGGCTAGTGGTGCTGCTTGCTTTTTGGGTTTGTTTCACTTTTCCCACATTGTGTGAATGTAACCTGTTGCAGACTCAACTTTGATCCAATCTAAACCCCACCACACGCTGATCTCCATTAACACAACAGATATGTGGAGCCGCAGACATGAGGGCCATTACTGTACTGTACAGTGAACCAACAGCAGAGCAGAGGGACCTGCCTGCAGACAAAGATGGAAGAGCTCAGCGGGAAGTAGTTGACTTTTTCAGGAAGCTAATCGCTCGAATGTTTCTGGGTCTTATCGCCTCGACCAGCAACCTTCTCTAACCCTAACCACTGGACCCTATTGCCTAACCATAAAAATTTTTGTTCAAGGTCCACTAAGACAACTTCCAGTTAAAGTACTGGAAAACTACTTGCTGCCGAGGTCAGCAGTCCGCTACCTTCGTCTGCAGTCCTACAGTTCTTGGGTTTCATGACTGCTGTAGTCTTGATTACACAATAAATGTCCAATTCTAGGAGGACTACCTTCATGCTCACTCGTTTTCTTTACAGCTTTTGTCTTTTCCTCTTCATGTTTCCACCTCCAACATGTTTTTCCATTTAAATGTAGGTCAAACTAAGTCTGATGCAGTAAGTCATATCATTTCCATTTTATTTGTATGTGGAAGTCATCTCAAGACACTTTACCATGTTTAAGACCTTACAGAGTACAACTGTATACACATTAGCTTCCAGAGAGGGGGTGTTCCTTCCACAAAATAAATGTTTGTTTCTAATCTAATGTTATCAGCAGTCCTGTCAGGACCCTGTTGAACATTAGTGCGACTGTACACCGCTCGAGTCCATGTGGGATTTTTCAAAAGCTCATTTTACTGCTGTTAAACATTACGAAGCGTCAGGTGATTAGAACTGCTCCTTACCCTGAAGATGGGCATATCCACTGGTCCCAGTGTGTCACCAAGCTGGCTGTCATCTGTGCCGGCCTGTATGTGGAACAGCAGGTAGGCCACAGCATACACTGTGATGTTGGCTATCACTGTGAATGCATACCTGCAAGCACACAGAGGAGAAGCTGTGTATCCTGGACCAGTAGAATACCTTACTGCTGTGGTCGCTGTGTGTGTGTACAGGACATACCTGTATGCAGTGAGTTCTACTTTAGCATGCTCACAGGTGACAAGCTCCGGAATGAGGGACAGGTGGGAAATCTGCGTGGCAGCCCAGCCGAACTGGAAGATGATAATGAACGGGACGAAGTAAGTCAGACTGGCCGACTGAGGGGTTAATGTGTCACAGCGCAGACACTGGTTGAAGATAAAGGCAAAGGACAGCATGACGCTCAGCGTACCTGGATAACACACACACAAGCAAACAGAAAGCACAAAACAATCTGTGAGGTTTAATGGTTCCAGGAATCTTTAATAACTGCTTATTAACCACTGAGAAACCACTTTGATATAAGAAGATTCAGACCAACACAATATGACATGTAAAGCATGTCTAACCTTTTACTTGTGAAGTCATTCAATAATAGATTGATCTGGATTGCCCCTAGACTTTTTATAGTCTCCTCTAACAGCTGGAAACATGATCTGACATGAATTAAATCAATAAAATATACTAAGGCAGCATGAGAGCTGGTTGTAATTTAACATCTGACTGACACAAACAACTGTTATTTGTCTTTCCTTGTAGGCACGCCTCATGTGTGCAGAAAACACTGACGTACTGTCCAGTTTACAGACTTCCTCTTTTTCTGATAAACCTTTTACCACCCTCAGCACCGTGTGGAACATCTTTTACAAGCTGTCTTATGTAACATGTCATATGAATGAGTGCCTTCATCATCCTGTCACTGTATGGATCTCTACAGCAGCTGTGTGCTCTCTGCATGTCCCATGTCTGTCCCTGTGTGTCTCCCCGACTCACCAACTAGATGCCATGTCTTCCTCTTGCCGTACTTTCCACAGCCAGGGGTTCGGTCGGACTCGTATCCGATGAGAGGAGTACAGACAGCATCAGCGACCTGTCCGACCAGCAGCAGGATCCCTGCAGCACAGACACGGTTCTCACCTCAGTATCACACTGTAATAAGACCTGTTCAAGCGCTGCTTTGAGCAGCATCATTTGCAGCTCCAGTGTAAACACTCACCTGCGTTTGTGTTGCGGAACCCGAGCACCGAGTGGTAGAAGACCAGCAGGTACGTGAACCACATGGACGCGCACAGGTCGTTCAGAAAGTGGCCCACCGCGTAGCTGAGCCTCCTGGGCAGCGGCAGAGAGCTCTCTGTGTCCGACATCACGGCTCGGCGGAGGCTTCAGGGGGACACGGCGCCTTCATCAGCCGGACTGACTGGCCGTCAATAAAAGCTTCAGCTCGACGAGCTTCATTCACTTTGGGAGGAGCTGGATGACGACACTGGTCTTTTCGGTTCCCCTTTCACGTGAACACGCCGCTCCCGGAGGAGCTGGGACACCGTTTCCCTTCGGTAACCAGAGGACGAAGCCGAAAACTACAGCATTAAGAACAATTATCGCTGGACGTCGGCAGACGACACGGTGAAGTGGACCTCTATCTGGACTACAAACAGATGTCAACAACGTAGACCGGCAATGATGACGTACGAGTGAAAGTCCGAAGAAAGAACCAATAAGAAGCCTTCGAGCTCCTGTCAGCCAATAGCGGGAGTCTCGCGGTGCAAGCTCCTCACGTGAGGGCAGGCTGACTGCCAAAGATCGTGTATGTGACAAGAGCAAACTCAAACTTCCAACGTTACATATAAACAGCCCTCAAAACAAGTGTGCAAAAGGAACACGAGAATCTCGAGTCTTATCAAAAGAACAAGATGCTGCGCTACAGCTGCTACTGAAGTCAGAGGAAACCACAGGAGTCCGTCCTGAGCTGCATGCAGAGTGGATCCAAGGTGAGAGAACGATGGTCACGTAGGAAATGACACCACTGTTGGTTGAACATGCTTCAATCTCGACACATGCTTCACTACTGAAGAAACTATTCCTTAAACCTCCGATGTTCCATAACATGATTTTTCACCTGGGTGGGTGCTAAAAACAGACAATGTGTCGGCGAGACAGGATCACATGATCCCTGGTTTCCCCCTGCTCGGCAAAGCAAGGAGAGGTTGGTCAACGGGTTACTATAACTAGAGAACAAACATAGTGCCACAGTTATGCACATCTTTTAATCCTTTTGTTTTGCACTCTTTTGCACACTTTGTAAATCTTATTAACCAGTAACATGAACGTTTTTCTGTCCTAAAAGACCACTGATCGATTCCCCTCAGGAGTCACTTCACCTGTCCTCTAGCACCACCATCAGGTACTTGTACTGATCTATTTAGTTTGGTCTTGTGTACATCACCTGAACAACATCCATCCGTATGTTAATATCGCCTTTCAGTCTGAGAATCGGACTGGAATGACCTTCCTACTTGATTGATTCATTTGACCTGAAAGGATTAGCTGATTAATCACCAACAGAAAGCAGATTCTTTTGATGATTCTTTTCGAGCAGGAAATAGCAAAAACAAGTAATTCATCAAGAAAACAATGGGCAGAACACACAGTAATGGAAATAACTGTTCGCTGCAGCCTTGTCATGAATATTAAGAATTTCTTTATCACGACTGTTCCAGCTCCACAAAGACCCTGACATGCCTGTAGATGCTAAACCTTGTAGGCTTTGCACTTCTGTCAAGTCAAAACAATACCAGCAAACACACCCCTTCAAATATACTGGTGATTATTCCCTTAAATAAAGATCCGTGTTTATTTTGCTTGTTGGTTGTTTTTTCTTTTTTTAATGGCATTATCTGACTTTTCATCCTCCAACTCAGAGAACAAGAGGGGAAAAAACAAACAAAAACAGAAAGTTTAAAATACAAGTTATAAAAAGAAAGACATTTGGAGGAACGCACTAGAAGCTACAAAACACAAAGTTCCTGAACAACTCAAAAGTAGACAAAAAGAAAACACTGGCTTCAAATTGCAGACAGTCCTTTCTTTACAATTTAAAATGATGGGGGAAGGGCAGGTTTTCATAAACATCTCTTTTAAACTTTTGATTCTGGTTATGAGGTTTTCCTCTGAGGGTGAACATGTCTGTGAAGTACACTAAGAGCCTAATCTGTTGAGGAAAAATAAACCAAGCAGCTCGCTGTGTACTTCCTCTCACCCTATGGAATAAAAACTTTTTAGACTATGTGTGAAAGCTGCATGTCTCTGTCCATAAAGTCTCTGTACGATGAGAAGTGTGCAGCATGTTCGTATGTGTGTGCTTTGTGTGCACACGTGGCCCGACAGCCTCACTGCTTCCCGTCCTTTTGTTGTCCTTTCTTCTGTATCCCCTCCGACTAATACACTAAATACTCTTCTCTGAACCAGTCAGTGAGGAAGAACAAATAAAAACAAACCAAAAAAGAAAAAAAGGCCAAGAACTAGCCAGTCTGCCAGGAAACCAACTAAATCCAGTTTGTCAGCCAATCAGCATTTGTGGTCACGGCAGTTTGTGGGGATCCAGTTTTCAGTTCAGCTGGTGACCTTAAATACATCACAAGTCCAACACTGGTGCAACTAGTGCACATTTAAAGCTCCGAGGTTGAACAGCAAACACGTTACTGTCTGCCTGCCTGCCTATCTGGTCAGTCCAGAGCAGAACACACCAGTAGATCAGCTTAGCAAACATATTCTACTGCTCAGTGGTCCGGCCAGTCCAGCCTACCCAAGGCAGACTACAGGACCGGCAACAGCAGAGGAAGAAGAAGAGAAGGAGGAGGGAGAGGGGGGGAAGGGTTAATGGGGCAGGAGAGAGAGAGAAATGAAGTGAACTAGAGAAAGAAAGAAAAAAATAGAGAGCAGGGGTTTCTCTGTCATCTCCTGATTTCATTTGTGTCTCTGGAGAGCTTTCCTCTTCCTCCTCTTGAAGAAACAGCAGCACCTGCAAAACACAGACACACAGACACACAAACACACAAACACACAGACACACAAACACACAGACACACAAACACACAAACACACAGACACACAAACACACAAACACACAACCATTAACCCTCCTGCAAACTCTTGTACAACATCCAAAACTAAAATTTTGATAACTGGGGCCAATAACCATATTTTTACTTTATATTAGACCACATCAACTATGTAATACAAATAATACAACCAAATAATATTCAGAGAATCCACAGATGTTCACATATTGTATACATGTATAAGACATTTCCAATCTAAAATGGAGCATAACCTCCTAAAAACAGAAGTACTACTAAGCATATTACAGACACACACAAAAGAAAGAGCAAGAAAGTGCAAATTCAACACTGCTTTTCAAAATAAAAGCTTTGGACCAGAAAGAGCAAAGGTCAAAGTCTAAGCAGCACAGTCGTTGGTGTGTTCAACTGTCCTTACTTAGTATCATCAGCCACCTCCACCTCTGCATTGGCTGTGATTGGTGCGTTGGAGTGTCCTGCAGTGGGGTCGTCTGTATTCAGCTCCCCATTGGTTGAACTCATCACCTGGAGGAGAGAAATGGAAAAGAGACAGATGAGTACAGATGTACTGTACTGACGTTGGCTTGGTGGCACAGAGGTTAACAGACTTGCATTGGGTTCACACTAAGACAGATAAATCTGAAAACACTGTGTGTGAAAACCACATAGTCACATTAGTGTTTTCAGGTTACTTTGAGACAATCTGTTGTTTTTCTTCACCAAAAGACAGGTTAATATCTTCTTTGTTTCTTTCTCAGCACAAATGTACATTACAGACAAATGTTAAGCAGTTGTAGACACATCCTGTTCAGCATCAGCTAGTTAAACATCCATATACACATTGCTCTCCATAACCAAAAGGGTGTTTTGTCACCAGCTTAATGTGGACGTGGTCCATAGCCCAGCAGTGCCTAAGCTTAATAGCTGACAGGGTTTGGGTGCTTTGAACAACAAAGCACCAAAGCACTAACAACTTCTGAATTCAGTTCAGCCAAGATCTTCTCATGTTTTGTTATGATGGAGACAATGATTATTTTTACACAAGTGATGTATAAATAATTACATGATATCAGTGTCACAAACTGCTTCTTTCCCCTTCTGTCCCTAGTTGTCTTAATGTTTATTCCCCTGTGGACAGCAGAGACATTGTTGTTCTTCCCACACAAAAAATACATGGTAAAATATTGCATTACTGAAATATATTACTGCACTTCACTCCACTGGTTTAGTTGACACAGACAGTGATGTGCAGAGTCATCTGACTGTAAGATGTGTGCTTTTACGCATTAGAATTCAAGTTAGGTAACGGCGAAATTTACTAATCCCCCCTCAAATCCTTGTTTGTTTGGCAAAGAATATCTTAAATGTAAATTCTCAACGATTCTCATACAATGTCCATATAATTACAAGAAAGATGATGTGCAATAAACACTATTTGCAGATTTGAGTCTAGTGTGCAGATCTCCTTACTGTATGTAAAATGTGTATTCTATTATGCCACTCTTACTCTTATGATCTCCACAATAAGCCTCATTTGTGCTCACTCGTATGAAAACCAGCTTCCTCCACATTGTCAGTTCACAAACATTGTGTGATCTCTAAAATCCCTCCTTAATCTACATAGAAGTGAGGAAACCACCGTCTGTCCTCTTGTTGAGTCTCCAATATTTTAATGTTAAAAGTCAGTGGTACCATAAACACATAGTGGAACTGTAAAAACGGCCCTACTGCTAAAAGAAAAAAAGCACACGCTACACAGAGAAAACCTAGACAGGTTTGAATTTGGAATTTCTTTTCTCATATCCCCATGAAAGGGAGCTGCTGGACATGGGAGGAAACTTGAAGTCATCCCTGCTGCAGAGACAGAGAAGGTCATGCAGGCAGACAGACAGGTAGGGAGATGGACAGGAAGCCAGCAGAGCCAAGTCTTCCTCTCAGTACCTGGACAGACCCACCCAGCCTATCAGCAGTGAGATGGGAGCCCAGCAGCTCTCGATTGGTCACTGGAGTCGGCTGGGACTCGCTGCCTTTCCCTTCTGGAGACTAGAGGAGATGGGAGGCCGACCACAGGAGAAAACGGGAAGAGGAGGAGCAGACGGTGGAGGAGGGAAAAGGTAAAAAGGAGCAGTGAGAAGAGGAGGGTGCCACAAAAAGGGGACGATATAAGATTGAGAGTAGAATAGAAAGCAGTAAGGGAGGGGAAAGGTGGGAAAACAAGCAGACGGAGCAGAGGAGTGGTGGTGTGAAGAGCAGTACGGTGAAGAGAACAGACAATGACAAAAGAGTGAAAAAGAAAGAGAAAAGAAATAGTGAGTTCAGAATCAGTACTTGGTGGAGGAGCAACAGGAGGGTGAGCACTCAAGTAGAAGAGTACAGTGACAAGTGCACATGTACAAGTCCCATGCAAAAGGAAAAGGAGGTGGTCTATGTATTCCTCAACCTCACCTGCTTCAGACATGTTTTCTGGGATTAAAGCACAAAGAGGACTACTGGTAACATCACTACTGGTGACTTTAAAAATCTGAACTCATCTACTTTAGGTTGACAAACTGCATACTGTGTCAGTGACCATTTGTTTCATTAAATAAGATAAAATGTAAAAAAAAGCCTGAGGAGGAAACTGATGAGAAAAATGTTCATTCATTGTTTCTTCTGAAACTGACCCAAATATAATTATATGCAAACAGCAAGGTCTTACCATGCTGCAAATACTAACCCCTAACAAAATGCAGAAGTTGTAAAACACATGTAGTGTAAAAAGTGGAGCAAATAGAGCTCACACAGAAGCCTCATTTCATACGTGGTACCAACTGTAGTGTGTTCAAACTTTAACTAGCAACCAACTTTAACTCCACTAAATAAATTGCTAAACTACTACTGCAGAATTCTGTAGTGCCTTTAAATTTATTAAGGAAAGACAGAGTATACTGTACATTAAAAAAACAGTACAATTGTATAAATTTTAGATTGTATCTGTCCAGTTCTTTGTCACACTGTCATGTGTTGGTCAAGCACTGTGCCTGGTTAATGTTTCCCTTTTCAAATGCCACTCTGAGAAATTTTTTAGAACTTGGAGTTGAAGTAGTTCTGGGTGGTGTACTAGTTCATGCAATATACTAGTTTAGGTTTCTGTACAGTAAGAATTGATCATTTAACAGGCAGAAAGCTGCATGATGTTGCTCACAGAAGCGCTATGGAGTGTAGCTCAGCATGTGTGGAGAGGGAAATCCTGTTGCCTGTTTGTCTTTAATGGGACAAAACACAATAGTAAACAGCAATTTGTGACACATCAACAGTTTGTAGGACTACTCATTGTATGTGTATAAAATTGCCTTATCGCCTTGCCTTTACAACACAGCATGCTGGGTAAGTTGGATAGGATATCTAGCCAGCTAGCTAGCTTAAGTGTTAACAGCTACAAGAGGGAGGAATGTATCACAATGTAAGTTTAAAGAGTAGCAAACAGACAGGGATGCAGAATGTGAAACAGAAGATGCTTGATGCCATGCCTTGAATGAGTACATAGTGTGGATTAATATTAACCTAGTTTCTTAGCAAACCTATATAAACCTCCCAACATGCATTAAAATAAAGCACCATTATATACTCTAATCTTAAAAAATACTGTGGTACAAACTTTGGGTTATACTACCCAAAACTACTTGCAAGACAAATGAAGGCATGATGATGTATATTTATTGTCCTTAGTGTGACTGAAAATCTGTGTGTAACTACTCCGCTGACAGAAATCAAGCTAGTTACTGTATCTCTGCAACAAAGCAAGCTAACTAGTCTAAAGTCAAGTAAACCAAAGACGACAAAATCTGGAGGGGTAGTGAGATAGAGAGCAGCAGTCTGCTCACAATATGTTCCAAATATTCAGACCCTAGTAAAACATATATGGCAACAGGAACATGACAAGGGAGCGTGTACCTGATTTTTGGTCTGTGCTGCTTTCTCTCGGTTGCTCATCTGAAGTGGAGTCTCACTGGCCACTGGACCAATATGAGTGGGCTAAACATACAGAGAAGTGAGGTCAACATGGGATAAGAGGAAGAAAATATACAGTTATATACAGTGAGGGAAAAAATTATTTGAACCCCAGCTGATTTTGTAAGTTTGCCCACTAACAAAGAAATGATCAGTCTATAATTTCAATGGTAGGTGTGAGACACAACAATGACAAAAAAAATCCAGAAAAATGCGTTTCAAAAAGAGTTATAAATTAATTTGCATTTGCATGAAGGAAATAAGTATTTGATCCCCTATCCGTCAGCAAGATCTCTAGCTCCCAGGTGGATCTTATACAGGTAACGAGCTGACATTGGCAGCCCTCTCAGCTCGTTACCTGTATAAAAGAGACCTGTCCACAGAAGCAATCAATCAATCCAGATTCCAAACTCTTCACCATGGCCAAGACCAAAGAGCTTTCCAAGGATGTCAGGGACAAGATTGTGGACCTACACAAGGCTGGAATGGGCTACAAGACCATCGCCAAGCAGCTGGGTGAGAAGGTGACAACAGTTGGTGCAATTATTCACAAATGGAAGAAACATAAATTAACTGCCAATCTCCCTTGGTCTGTAGCTCCATGCAAGATCTCACCTCGTGGAGTTTCAATGATAATGAGAACGGTGAGGAATCAGCCAAGAACCACTCGGGAGGAACTTGTCAATGATCTCAAGGCAGCTGGGACCATAGTCACCAAAAAAAACAGTTGGTAACACACTACGCCGTGAAGGACTGAAATCCTGCTGTGCCTGCAAGGTCCCCCTGCTCAAGAAAGCCCATCTACAGGCCCGTTTGAAGTTTGCCACTGAACATCTGACTGATTCAGAGGAAGACTGGGTGAAAGTGTTGTGGTCAGATGAGACCAAAATCGAGCTCTTTGGCATCAACTCAACTCGCCGTGTTTGGAGGAGGAGGAATGCTGCCTACGACTCCAAAAACACCGTCCCCACCGTCAAATATGGAGGTGGAAACATTATGCTTTGGGGGTGTTTTTCTGCCAAGGGGACAGGACAATTGCACCGCATCAAAGGGAGGATGGATGGGGCCATGTACCGTCAAATCTTGGGTGAGAACCTCCTTCCCTCAGTCAGGGCATTGAAAATGGGTCGTGGTTGGGTACTCCAGCATGACAATGTTCCAAAACACACGGCCAAGGCAACAAAGGATCGGCTCAATATGAAACATATTAGGGTCATGGAGTGGTCTAGTCAGTCTCCAGACCTTACTCCCATAGAAAATCTATGGAGGGAGCTGAAGGTTCGAGTTGCCAAACATCAGCCAAGAAACATTAATGACTTGGAGAGGATCTGCAAAGAGGAGTGGGCCAAAATCCCCCCTGAGATGTGTGCAAACCTTGTGGCCAACTACAAGAAACGGCTGACCTCTGTGATTGCCAACAAAGGTTTTGCCACCAAGTACTAAAGCACGTTTTTCAAAGGGATCAAATACTTCTTTCCTTCATGGAAATGCAAATTAATTTATAACTCTTTTTGAAAAGCATTTTTGTGGATTTTTTTTGTCATTGTTGTCTCTCACTGTTAAATAAAACCTACCATTGAAATTATAGACTGATCGTTTCTTTGTTAGTATGCAAACTTACAAAATCAGCTGGGGTTCAAATAATTTTTTCCCTCACTGTAATGATTTCTTTGTGTGGGCATCATGACCTACACTGTTGTCCTAATAGATGCTACACTAAGTTAGTGCATTAGGACAGCAAAGTGTGTGAGGTGTAAAGATTCCACACTATGATCTCAAGAACCAGTTAAAAAAAGGAGTATAGAGATTTTTTTAAAACACATTTGATATTTATGATTGACATAGGAGTCCAATGATGTCACAACTGAGAGGGACCAACCACAGCTGACGTTAGCTTTGTTTAACTGTTGTGTTACCCTAATCTTGCATTTTCACCCCAAATTTCACTTTTCATGAAAATTACAAGCTGCTGGATGGTATCCATGTTTGTTTTGACACAAGAACATGTTATCTCACAGGATTTAGCAGACACCAACAGGCTGAAGAAACTCAGGAGGACTGGCTCTGTTGTGGCTGTGGAGCTGTACCCTCTACAAGTTGTGGTTGAGAGGAGGATGCTGCCCAAACTCCTCTCACGCAGTGTGATGGCTGGACAGGGGAGTGCGTACAGCCAGAGACTATACACAGAGCGCCACAAGAGATCCTTTCTGCCAGTTGCCATCAAACTTTTGAACTCCTCCCCCCTTCGTAATGGCTAGACGGTATGACTGACAATCATAATCAGTATAATATGTCATATTTATGTTATCACTCTCCATTGCACTACATTTCAACCCAGGTAATTACTGACATATTTCATCTATCTTTAGATTTTCTTTGTTTTTATTGAGATATTTGTATTGATGTTATGGCTGTGGTCTTTTTCTTTCTTTGTTGAATTAGAGCACCAGTAACAAGGCTAAACTATTTCCCCTGGGATTATAATAAAGATTTTGGAATCTTGTATCTTGAATAGCCAGGTGTGTGCTGCCTTCAGAATGTCAAAGACTAGAAATCTGTGATCTGTGGTGAGAAAAGTCTTTAAATGTGAACTGTTCTGTCTTTGGAACTCTTAACCAGCCTTCAGGTTGTTGCCCTTAAGTAGCCCATGCACAAAACTATTCATTAAAAACAAGGTTTGAGTGACTGAATTTAAGGTTCAGATTATTTGAGCTGTTATCTGTCCAGCCACTTTCCACTTCACACTAACCAGTGTTTTTCCAGTCCAGTCATACTGGTAGTCAAAGATGTATCCGTTTCTGTCAAAGAGATCTGTGAAGAGTTTCCTCAGATAGTCGTAGTCTGGCTTCTCAAAAAAGTCCAGCCGACGCACGTACCGCAAGTAGGTGGCCATCTCTTCTGTTACATACACACAGGCACAATTCACACATACACACACACACAAGTGAGCGCAGAGAGGCATCCAATTCATACACAGAGACACAATAATTGGCTAAAAAATGTTAGCAATTAACATACAGCACAACTGCACATAAACTAAGCTCTTATGTAAGAGAATGTGTGCATGTATACAAACCTGGGAAGTTCTCACAAAGGACCTCTATTGGTGTGTCTCTCTTTGTGTCTCCTATCTTCTGATAACGTTCTTTCAGAGTGTCAGCCTAATAAGAAGGGAGAAAGGGACAAATATATTCATAGAAGGCGACAGACAGGATGAAAAGTAATGATAAATACAGGGATGAATAAAAGACAGGGGAAAAAAAACAACTGATTCACTGTCTTTCCACCTTGAGTCCCTGCCAGGGGAGGCTGCCTCGCAGGAAGTACATAAACATGTGGCCTAGGGCTTCTAGGTCATCCCGCCTGCTTTGCTCTGAAATAACAGAACAAGAAAAGCTTCATTTGCTGGACTGCATCACTGGTGTCAAATTTGACACCTCTGATGTGCCAAGAACACAAATGCTTTGCTTTAACACCCTGTCTGTTGCTTACAACACAACTACTGGGAGTAAAAAGATTACTTGCATTCACCAATATTCCAACCATTTATGATGGCAATTCTCAATCTCAACAGATGCAAGCTATGCTGTCAAGACTGAGAATGTGTTAAGCCAGATGATTTCAGTCCTCACTTATTTCAATGAGATTACTGCATTTGCAAATGTAAGGTCCTAAGGTATGGAATTATAGCAAAGAAGAGAAACGTGGTTAAACAACGTGTCACTATATGTATAAATTCCACATGGGACCAGCTCACCTTTGCCCAGATGTGTATTGATGCTCATATATCTAGCAGTTCCAGTCAGACTCTTATGTTCTCTGTACGGGATGTGTTTCTTGGTCTCTGGGTCTATGTATTCCTTTGCCAGACCAAAGTCTATAATGTGGATGGTGTGTTGCCGTTTGGTGCCTGGTCGGCCCACCAGGAAGTTCTCAGGCTTCACATCTCGATAGATCAGGCTTCTTGTGTGGACAAACTCCATACGGGTTATCTACAAAGTAAACAACGCATGAACACCAAGGTTGTGTTAAATAAAACAACCCAGTTAAATCTGGTGGAAAAATGTTCTGAGTGTTTGTCTTACCAGTTGTATGGCTATCATGAGTACAGTCTTGAGAGAGAAGGTCCGATCACAGAGGTCAAACAGATCTTCTAGGCTGGGTCCCAGTAGCTCCAATACCATAGCATTATATTTACCACATGGCCCAAAGTAAAACACCTGGGGAACACCCTCTACATGGACAGATGGACAGACAGACAGACAATGCCTTTGTAGTATATATTTATTTGTTTTCATCTTGGTGTCAAACCTCTTACATTACATAAACCTGTTTTAATGGTGGAGTGCCTAAGACAGCCTGGTGCCCTTGGTCTGGATGTCAGCACAATTACCCTTTTTCCACCTTGCCTGCTGGTTTAGAGCCATTGTTTAATTTCAAACCAGTTCTTTGTGTTTCAACAGGCAAAGAATCTGGTTCCAGCCTGGACTCCTTGCTGGTCTAGAACTACGAACCAATTGCATCAGGGACTGTGGGATGGACTATTGCGACTAATGAGATCAACTAAAGTTTTGGTGTGAAGATAAAAATCAGTGTATAGTTTATCAGTTTTGTTTAACTGCAGTGTCAGTGATAAATGTACCTAAAGCTAATTAGCTAGCAAAAAGAAAGCTAGCAATATTAACTTCCAACAACATTTTAATAGCAATTCAAACATAATGAACACAATTTCTGTACATACAATAAGCAGCACATGTGTTGGACCTACAGGGCTTGGATGCCAGTACAGGCTCATAAAGTCAAGAGGAATGATTGTACAGAGGTACTGTGGTACTTGCATTTGTGTTTAGCTTTGGCATTAGCATTGCTGTGAAGGCAGAGACATATGATAACATATAGTGACATAATGATGTGGCTCTGTAGTAGCTCTCTAGCCCATGGAAAAGCAAACTAAGATGGTTCAACTACTGTTCAGAGCTGAAACAACTCTGAACCAGTACTAGCACCACACACACACACACAAAATAAGGAGGAGTAAATGAGGTGTTACTCTGATGTGTTAAGGCCTGTTCATGATTTTAGTTTGTGCCTTAGACAGACACAGGCTGTAGACAGCAACAGAACCAAGGATGGGAGGAACAAAAAATGTGTACTGTATACAGGCAAACAAAACAAGCGTCCAGTTTGCTTGTTTGGTAATTGCATATACAGGGCTCTCACAGTGCAGACGGTCCACAAGGATATTAGTCTGCACGTGGAACTACAGAGCCTGGACAGATGACAGACTTTACATCACAGTAGAGACAGCAGCTCATACCTGAACTTCCTAGCTGTTTGTAGAAGCGATATTCGAGGTGGAGCTGTGGTGCCCGTGACTTGATTGGCTCCTTCAACAGAGGAATAAGTTTCAATTAGAGTAAGTTATACAACAAAAGCAGTAAAATTCCCCCTTTTTTTTTTATTCTGACAATATCTCCATCAGGATTAAGAGTAAAATGTGCAATCAAGTTAATCTGTCATTCAAAAATCCAAAAGATGTGCAGTAACAAGACTCCTCACTATCTATCTATCCTTGAATCTAAAAAATTTGCAACTCAATTTTATTTTGAAGTTAGGCTTAGTAAATATCATCTCCATATTAAACCCGTCTCCACAATTCTACATAAAATGAATGGATTTTTACCAGTTTGATAGCCACGTATTCATTTGTGTACAGGTTCTTTCCAAGTCGCAGCTCTCCAAAGTTCCCACAGCCAATCTTCTTTCCGACCCGGAAGTTTGGTCCGACCATTAGAACTCCAGAGTTGGAGCCAGCACTCCGCCCACTGTGTCCTGATCGACTGCCTGTCTTCCCAGACATTCTCTTCCCCTCCTCTGTCTCCGCCTTCCCTCCACCACCTCCCCCACCACCACCACCACCACCCCCTCCGCCTCCTACTCCTCGCTTATCAAAGTCCATCAGTTTGTGGTAGCCTGGTCTCTCCACGGTTAAGCCGATTCCATGCAACTAAACAACCACCAAAACAACTGCCTAGTGGCTTTACCGTCACTCTTTAGGATGGTCTATGCTGGGATGCTAGTCGCACAGAGGATTAGGCAGGGCCTTGACAGGGATTGGGCTGTTGGAAATTAAGTTCAACTGTGACAGGTGTAAGATGAATTTAAAAAGGGAAAAGAAAAAAAAAGAGAAGTGGACGTCAAAAAGGACAAGAGCTTAGTAAGGCCGAGCTAAGGAGTACTGTACATGATATGGGCTAAGAGTAACAGGGGGAGGAAAAAATGAATGTTGGGTGAGTGGGTGAATGAATGAATGATGATAGGGTAGGGGGTCACCAATACTAATGAGTTGATACCCCCTTATAGGGGCCAGAGATGGTGATTGAGGGGAGCACAATTATGCCCTGACCTGTCACCCTAGGTAGCTAGCCAAATGCTAACATGCTATATAAAACCAGAAAGCTACACAAGCTTTAGGCCCAAACATGCCAGACCATGAAAATAGCCCATTCACCCACCCACAATGTTATAGGTTTATAAAAAAATGTGGCTTCAGATTTTGCCCTTCTTTACATCTTATATTTGTTATAAACAAGCATTTACTGCCATAGATCTAGATTAATTCATTTTAGTCTGTGTTTCTATAAATACTAGAACAGTGTACTTATCCACTGTGACACAGATCCAGATAATTCTGTCACACAACTGCTTGGTCCTAAGGGAAACCAGGTGAAGTTTTGACTCCTGGGTGTGGGGCATGCCAGGTACTGAGATTTCAATGTCCCACCTAAAAGACAGAAAAAAAAAGTATTGATGCAATTCACATTCTGATTCATATTTTTATCATGTCCAGCACATTTAGACAACATTTTACTGGAATCTGAACCTGTCAGCTAAGAAGTAAAATCACAAGTGGATCCTGTGATCCCCATAGAGACCTATTTGAAGCTGACACTAAAATTATTTTAAAATGTTCACTTCCAGATCAATGACCACTGTATTCTGGTGTTGTGCTGGAAGAATCACACTGTACTTGAGGACAAAATTCTTAACTGTCATCGACTGATATGGCCTTTCCAACAGAAAACCAGGGCAGATCTTTCTCCAGGAGGACAGGACAAGTTCTGCGGCTTTTCTGATTTCCCCTTCTAATAATAACACTCATCCTGGCTACTCCAGTTCCTTCCTCTTCTTCTCCATTTTCCTCTGCAGTCCATTATTTCCTTTTGCAGCCAATCTATCTTCACCTCTTCTTTCAAATGCCATTTCCTTGACTCAGGGCCATCCTTTTCTTTTCCTGCTCTCCATGCTGTAACAAGCAGGTTAATGGCATGTGTTTGTATCCATTAAGCTACAACACAAGTGCTCCTTTTTGAAAACATATTTTACATATACATATATACATAGTTTTTCTTTGTTTGTGGTCTAGAGGCATCTTCAAACTGAGCTGTCATTTGTCATTTCTAAAAACATTTTGTGTCTTTGATCTGCTATCTTTAGGCCTATGTGGCTTAAGTCAGGGTTTTGGCTGGGCCAGGCAAGGACAGTCAGAGTGTCTTCTGTGTAGTCATTCTCTGCTGAGTGACCACTGAGTTTTTGGTCACCTCCACTGTACTTGATCTATGGAACACCACAGTTTTATCATTGTGGTCTACAGAGAGTTCCTTGGATTTTGTAGCTTGAATTTTACCCTGAAGTGCAGTGGGAAGTGTAGAACCTGAATTTACCAAATGATTATACACACACACACACACACATTATATATCTATATCTATATAAATAACAAGAGGATACAGATTTGGGCATTAGTGCTGTAACAAATATCTCAGACACATTAATGCATATTCACTAAATACAGGTACTTTCTCGTATTGTCTGAGTTTTGCTCGGCAGAAGTAGTTAGCTATAAAATAATAGCTGATCATCAGTAGAGGTTCACGTCCACTTCTATTAATAATAATGACATGGAGGACACTGAAAGAAGGACAACAGTAAAGAAGAAATATCTGTGATAGTGGACACTGCTGTGTATATTGATGCATCTCTTCTGCTGTCATTAACAGGAACAACATGGCTCCTGAGCAACATGGCAGAGAAACATATATGGCTTTTTATTGTGTTTGCTGAATCTCTGAAAAGACTACATAAACATATCTCTAGCTTGGTCACTCCAATCCCTGATTATGTGGAACACTGCAAATTACAACACAGGGCTCATAATGTACCACTGTGCTCATAGAAATAACTAGGTGTCCCACTCAGGATATTTGTAGTCAGAACAGTTGCACTGCATGTAGAAAAAAGCTGATGGTACTACTAATCTATGACACAGTGGGATTCAGAATGGCTTGTGAGCCGTGTGTGACAATAACTTAATCTATCATGCAGCAGAAATTGTTTACCTGGAAACTTGGATTTGTTATTTCTGTTTGAACCATGTTCCACTGAGTTTATCAGAAAACCGAATTAGGTTGCTCAGAACTTGAACAGGACTGCTAAAATCAGATTCCCTAATAACAAACATTCTACCATGACTCACTTTAGAACTGAGCTTTTAATTACATCTGTGCAGCAGGTCACACACTGTTTTCCCCCCACCTCACAGAGGCCTCTGTCAGACTGAGCTACTCACAGCAAAAATCAATGCTGCTATATAAGCTATATACTGTATGAGAAAGGGTTAGGCCTGCACAAAGATAGAGGCTCAATTACTCCCACACACTACTTTGACTTCAGCTACAGGAAGAGTTTGCAGCTCTTGTATAAATCTAATCTAAAAGACTGAAGTCTTCAGTCAAACACAGATTTAGTTCCCTGTGAAAATCTACTTGTAGCTAAATAAACTACTACTGCTGCTACCTAGTAAGCAGTTTTCCACTTACTATGCTTCTGCATATGTCTTTACATCTTTCAAAGAAGACATATTAGTAAACTTAGTTTGACTTTATCTAATGTAAAGAGTCATGCAGTTAATTTGGTATTCTTTTATAAAAAGCTTGGATCCATTATTTTTTTAGCCACTGAACTTATCATGCCAGTCCTAGAACCACATACTAAGTCCTTGTCTGCAGGGTTTGGTGTCATAGCTCCCTCTCATCTCACAACACCAACCAGAGCAGTTAAAGTTTAGTAGTTTATTACAACGTCAAGCCCAAATACAACTTCACACCCACAGTATCCACGACACATCATGCCGAAGGGTACAAACATGACCTCGATAACAAGGTAAGTGGGACAACTGACTGGTAACTGGTTTCTCCACAAGAACAAAAATCTAACAATTTACCAGATAACTCAAACCAATTATTAATTCACAAATTGTTCATTGAATCAAAATGTTCACAAAATCAAGACATATTGTGATGTAGAAAGATTTTCCTGAATATATAGCAACATCTACGAAAGGGGTGCCTAATGCTTAATAGTGAGTGTTTTCCCCCTTTCTTTTAAAGTGTCCATTCTGTGCCAGTATGGAAGTCATTTTGTAAGTTCTTGCTACATAACCACACTTTTTAAAGATTTACAGCTGACTAAAAAAAGAACCCCCCCCAGACTAATTTCTAGTTTTGATATTCAATGGGGTCCATGTGGTATTGTACATTTACACTACATGTAAACCTGGAAGTACTTATAACATTTGCAGATTTAGAAACAAAATGTTCTGAAATACTTAAAATGCGTGTAAGCGGAAGCCAATTTGTAGCACTGACCATGTCTTTTGTGCAAAAGGTCAGATCTCTTCAAGTTTCATCCCCTTCAAAGAAGCATGTGTTCTTGTCATCTCAGATATTTGGATCTTACGTTTGTTTGGCTACTTTTGTGTGAGGTCTTGTGTGCAACGATTCATGAAACACAGAACATCCCCTTCAGCCACCTTACAACAATATGTAAGCACTGCTTACTAATAAAAACTTCCTCTGTACATTTCCTGGCAGATGAAGTAAAAACAATAGGCTTGGCTTCACGTCAGTTATTATGTTCTCACCCTAAACCAGCAGCTCGTTACATCGCTGGTAAAAATCAAAGATCTTTCAATAAATATCCATATTTATATATAATTGTTTTACACTTGTCTTTACTACAGTACATTCTGATTTATTTGATCAGAGTCTATTTAATCACCAAATTATTAAAACAACTGTCTCTGTGCTGGCAGTCCAACCTGCCCTGCATTAAGATCTACTCACAGTGTCACATGTGACGTGAAAAATTGATCACTTTTAAAACACGAATTATTTCTGTATCAGTGGCATCTTAAAGTGTAACATAGGAATGAGTACATGCAGTACTAGTCCACATGCAATAGTGGTCTTATATGGAACCAAAGTCCTTATCATAATAATCAACTGGATCATTTCGGGCACCTCTCGGAAGACAGCAAAATGTCATCAATTTAGCTAGAACCACCTTATACTATTTATTCAATATGACTTTGAGAGAATATTTTAAAGCCATCTTAAACCAAAATTGTATCCACAAACCGCAAGCTGTCACTATTTCGGTTTTTAAAAGTGTAATCTGTGAGGCGATTGTGAGGTCTTGGTGTTTGCTAAAATGGCTAAGGTTAGCTGATACGACTGCAGCAGATCTCACACTTTGGAAGGAGCTACCGTTCAATCTGATAACTGTACGTCTGCCTGACGTTTGCTAGTCTATTTTAGGAAATCTTACTATTTGGCGTTCACGTTGTTACATGGTAAGCTTTCTACCAAGCTAGCATTAGGTAACGCAGGAAGTTAGCTAGGTTTAGGCCACAGTAGTTTGAGTCTTTGGCCTCAATGTAGCTTGACAACGTTAGCTTCATTGAAACAAATTTGAAGTAGCTAACTTGACAAAATGTAGTTCCAAGTGAAGAAAAGTAAAGTTTAAAAATATGCTAACAATACGGACGCACACCAGTTGATGTTGAATCACATGAACAGCTACCTATACAGCTAGCATTTTTAGCCACTGTGGTCGTAACAAATCGTAGCCTGATAGAAGCTAAGACTGGCAGCTAACTAGCTTATGTTGGCTAACGCTGAATTTATGCCCATACATACAGTCATTCATTAACATAGATGGCTTATTTGATAAAGACACATGTAAGAAGTTCAAAAAATGGCTTTACATACCTAAACGGCTTTCCTTTATGTCGCTATATCTCTAGCTTGGAATAAATTGTTCTCATTTTCTTCGTGTCGCTCTCCTGCTCATCTCTTTTTCTGTGGATGTTTGGCTAACCAGCTGAAAAGCCTCGCCAGAGACCATAACGCAATTTTCGTTGATGCAGAATAGCACGGCGCGGTAAACGAAAGGAGCGAGCGTAAACCTCTTTCGTGAATATGGAGGGAAGCGCCGTGTGCGCGTTTATGTGTCTGTGCGAGAGTGCGTAAGAGGAGCGACGAGCGCTCGGCTGAGGAGGAGAGGACGTTTGACTGTGAGCAGCATCTCCACACGAGCATCGCCCTGTTACAGACATATTCAACTTAAATACAGTCCACCATTCTGTGTGTAAACCCAGTGCACTCAAGCTTGGGACGACATTTATTGTCAGTTACTATGACATGTGCACTACTTTCTGTCAGCAGCCTCACTATGCTCTGCACTTGCTGCTTAGTAAATCTCAATTTACTGCTCTCTATTGAAAGGCCTACTTAGCTTTCATTATTTCAGGAGTGAATTGAGAGTGATTTAGAATACAGCCACTGTCTTTTAAAGTGTCCATATTATCTTTCTTTTTACATTTTCCCTGAGTGGTTTACTCAAAGTTTGCTCTGAAAATGACAAATTGTCGAGTCTCAGACCTCGACAACTGACCTCGGCTGAACTCTGCAACAGAATCACTCAGAAAACAGCAAAACAGCAGCAGAGCACAAAACATGAACACCGCTCACTTTCAAAGACCTGTTTTTAAGCCCCAAAATGGCATTACATGGGCTCTTTAAGGGTTAATGTGCCCTCATGCCCCTTGTCCTTGTCATGATATTGAAAAGTACTGAGACATTAAAAAACTCATCTCCCCCATTATACAATTTAGGCAATTCTTTAAATAAATACTTTTATTTTTACCTACCTGTTCTGTGCCTAGAGGCCACCACAATAACTGTATTTGTTAACACACATCAACTAATTTAGATAATTAATTAAATAATAACATATGTAAAACAGTTTGAAATATTGCATTGGCTTTACACCAATGTTTTGTAGTTCCAGTATTGTAGTTTGTATTCTTACCATTATATTTGCTTCTGTTTTGCCATAAATTAAAAGAGTAAGCGATTACTGAAAAAAGTCATATGTAATGCTTTATTTCTAATAAGACACCTGGAGATACTTGACATTTTCCCTTTTTATGCAGCCTTCAGTTCTTGCTTTTTTGCAGGGCTTTTTACCTTCAGTATGGTCTGCTACAAGTGCATCACATGCTTAATTAAAATAATGCAACTATGTTTGTTTCATAGTTTATTTTCTCCAACTTATAGATAAAATAAAAATGTATTTATACATTGTTAGTACTGTTATAAAGGCGGATAACAGCAAAACTTCCTGTTATTGTACTGTCATCAGCACTAACTGCATTACTCTGTAGTTAGTGTGTCTTCTACCAGATTTTCAACACCACAGCAAAAGTGGGGATTTTTTATACCATTACCTACTATACACATTGGTTTCAAACATTAGGGTTACAGTTGGTGTTATCAGCAGTGACCTTTTCAGCTATGGTTATCACAACTTTCATCAGCTCCAAAATGCAGAGATGCTCTTCCTGTCTGGAACTTCAGTCAGCAGCTTTGGTCAGTTTTTCTGTATCTGTATTTACATAGGCGTTGTGAGTCTGGCAGTAACAGGCAGGTGACAGATACACGGTGATGAAGAGAGAAGTAGCAGACATGTTGGTTTTGGTGTTGAGTTTGCTGTGCTGGACTCCAACTGAAGGTGAGATTTTTAGTCACTGTAAATGGAAAATGGTTAGTTTTGCTGTATTTTTATATTTATATATATATATATGAAGTTCTAGATAGTTCTACACCAATGCACTGAAAAACATGATTCAATTTGAGTGGACAAATGTATTTTAGATTCTAAAAGGTATTTTTAAGCTTTAATTATTAAATGTGCATTGTACACAAACATAAATTAAATATACATACATGCATTTCTACTCTAATTAATTTAACTAACTAATTTTATTTGTTCATGCTTGCTGCATTTCACTGCATTTTCTACAGGTAGTTGCAGGGCAACTATTGTGAGAATATTGGGAGAAAGTATGGAGCTTTCAGTTGGAGAGGGTTTCAGTCTGAGGTGTGAATTCATGTGTTTGGGAGCCCAACATGTCGCACAGCTATGGAGGAACAGCAGAAATCAGGTAATTTAAAAAAAAAAAAGGTATTTTAATGGGTTTCCAACATTTAGCATATTTTAAATCATCTATGACACAAATTATGCTCTTTCTGCTCTGAAATTAAACCTGAACCTGATGCAGTTTATTTCGTTTGGTGTTTGTGAGCAACATAAGCATCTCATCATGTTGATTTTAAAATCAGCCACAATTAGACTAAAGGAGAGGGATGGATTTATTCTGGGTTTTTTTTCATTCAAAAATATCTACAAGTCAAACATTAATGCTACAAGTGCAATTGCACTTGGTTAGCATGACATTTGACCTACATGAGCAACCCTGAACATGATTTCTACATTTTGGTTTGTACCTGACGTGCACCTCATATATGTATGTATGCGTGCCACTGGGTTCAGCTTGAATGTGCACATTCTAACTCCAAGGTGTGTCAGTACACAGTGACATACTGCAACAAGGTTAGGAGCTGCTATCAACAAGAGAGGGCAGAGAAACACCACTTTCTGTCTGGTACTAAAAAAAGATCAGCTAATGCTAAAGCTGGAGTATATTGTTATTGTATTTTTTTTTTTTTTTTGGTCTTCTAGGATGGTTCTCTTGTGTCTCTTGTCAATGTTACGTCTATCTTCCCCAATGTGAGTCTGGCCCTGAATATTTGCTCTGCTACAAAAGCCGATGCTGGTTTTTACTCCTGTAGGACCCAGCCGCCTGACACAATCAGCCCCAGTGTTGAAATTAAGATAGCAGGTAGGATACCTGTGATGACCTACTTTCATATATATATATATATATATATATATATATAACATTATTTTATATTTGTGTTGCTGTCGACCTTTTCTGGTTGTGGTTTCTTTTCTTTCTGTCTGGGTTAAGATCAACTGTAACAAGACAAAACAATTTCCCTTTGGGATTAAAAGTTTTTGGAATTTTGAATCCCGAATACAAATAAACAGTCCATGGACACTTAATGTTACATGTAGACATGGTAACCATGTGATTTAACTTGGTCAGCCTGTTAAAAATCTATTTCATCTACTAAGCTAAAATGTCAAAATATTTATGCCCATATATTTTTTTAATGACACATTTTATGTCTACTTGTGTTTCATGGTAACGCATGATGACATTTGTCATTATGTTTATTCATATTTGTATTATATAATATTTCATAATTGCAGCTGTTATTTTGAAAGAAACTAATTCAAATTTCATTTATTTGACATTTATTTTGTAAATATGAATTATTAACTCTTATTTTACAAAGAAGGGTTAGATATTTTTTAACATTTATTCACAAAATTATGTATCCTCTTAAGACCTGAGCTCTAATTTGATATGCATTTTTTATTTCTCTTTGCTATTTGGGCTCGTTGGGACCTGATAAGTATAAAAACTAAGCATCATCTTTTCACAAACAGTTTCAGGAAGACATCATATGCCTACAAACACCAAATGATAACACATTCAAAACATTTTGCATTAAAAACTAGCCATGCCCTTTTCTTTACACACCTATTTTTGAAAGGCTGTGGAACAGTTGCGATCAGCTAGAACTCACAAGAATCCAAAATGTGTGTACGCCAGGTCCTAAGAGGGTATAGTATTTAATAATTGCATATTTTTCACTTTTCACATTTTATCACTTTTGGTCTCTATAATTAAGGATATTTGTCCCCTCTACAGATAACCTAACAACAACACAATCTTTCCAGCCCACAAACAGTAGCCACCAGCCCAGCAGCACAGATGAGCACTCACGGCCATGTGGAGTAGTGTCTCCAAAAGGTATTTATTTTCTAAACTTTATAGTATCTACAGGAAATGACAAGTATGAAATTATCCATTGTTTGCAATAGGTATGTGTATCACATTTCACACTGTCACTACTTGCTACAGTAAGTAATATTGTGTTTAATGCATTAGAGTATGATTACTGAATATTTACAATGGTCAAAAAATTATGATCAAATTATTTATTCAGCTTCCCTGTGATAATAAAAATTACAAATGCACTGTATTCCTGGCAATATCACCTTGATTGTGATGGATAATGTTGTATTTCTACTTTACTGCTATTTAAAGAAATTACAAAACTACAAAACACAACTATTTATCTGCTTCTTGAAAAAGGAATATATCAAATGTTGCTGCCATGTGTGTAAATCTCAAATAACCTAATGTTGAAACAGATTTTTTCATACGGCCCTATATCATATATTTTTAATACAGGCTAGAAAAAAGCCTGAAAGCCTGAAAATATTGTAACTAGTAATATGAACAATACATATGAAGTGTTAGGAAGGCAGTATGTACTTCCCCCAAACAGAGGCAAACTGTCTCAAGCTGGGCAATACATAATTGGGATTTATCGAACAGATGGATTGCTCAATAAAACAGTGAGTAGTTTGAATACTAAAAATACTAAAAAGTACTAAAAGTAAAAAAATATAGATTATATATTTATAACACTTTTCATACGTACACATTCACATTGGTATAAAAGCAGTTAACCAGCATTGTAAGATTAGATCATCAAGAATTAAGTCAAATATGAACCTTGCTTCAGAGGGCTTTGCAAACGTTTCGACATCCTACTTACAGCTTTTACTTTACTTGAGGAAAAACTAAAAACAAAAGACAAAGACCACATAACTAATTATTATACAACAGAAAGTACAGATGTATGTATACACACAAAAATATACACATATACACATAACACACATACACATATGTGAACAAATAGGCACATACAGTATATAATATATAAAGAAGCACATATTTGATACCCACAAACTGTTTAAACATTCAGGCTAAAGAGGTAGGTTTTTGGTTTGTGTTTGAAAACTTTCAGTAGTTTAGCAGTTGACTATTTTAATGTTGTGTAACATAAACAATGTGACAAATGTGCATTTGTCTCTGTCTGTGTCACTCATAATAAGAAAGGGACACATCTTGGGAATATTTTTAGACGATAAAAAGCAGATTTGGTGCCAGACCAACACTGAGGTTTCTGGCCCGAGTTTCTCTTTCTTTCTCCATGGACTAAGATCTGAGATTTGCTCTGATTAAGGTGTAAGACGTTCTGTGACATCAACAGCCAGCTAAAGCTGAGTGTCATCATCGTAGCTATAGAAGGGTATGTGTCTCCCAGCAATGACATATAGAAATTAAAAAGTACTGGACCTAGAATTGATCCTTGGAGAACGCCCTATGATATTTTAGAGACTTTGGATGAACTTTCATTGGTTTTACCAAAACCAATGAAGTCAGAAAGATAGGAAGCATACCAATAAGAAACAGTCCCAGACACTTGAAAGTGTTTCCTCAGCCTGTTTAAAAGAATCAACAAAATCTGATCTGTATCCATTTGTCTCTACATAGGTCTGCAAGGTCAGATTTGGTACTGGTTGCTGCTGGGAAAAACTGCCATCCTTTTCCTCAGCTTGGCCTCCCTGGCTGTGAAATACAAGACAGGATAAGAGAAGAAGAGAAGAGAAAGGAGAAGATCTCCCTGAGCAACAACGCCTTGACTCCATCATTTACTGTTCAAACTTTATTCCATTTTTTATTTTATTTGTATTTTATTCTATTCTTTTAATTAGTCATCAGATTAAGCATTTACTGTCAAACTGCTCCAGGATATGTTGTGCCTGCTACAAATTACTGTTGATTTTATTCCCTAAGTTTACAGAAAATGTTTATGGCATTGTTATATTTGTGTTACATTACAAAAATCATTACAATAGAATTGTCTTTTGTCATGCTTTACTTCACTTTCTCTGAATGTGATTTTGTTTCATTTTGGTACAAAAACTATCTGAAATCTTGTTGAAAAAAATATAACTGTAATTGAATTAATTGTATATTTGTTGTTTGCATAATGACACAAATATAACAATAAATCTCTTATTTCTTGTAGATATTAATACAATAATAAAAATAGTTTGCTGTCAAAAAGTTACTGATTTGTTCACCATGTGTACTGTGCCAGTCCCGCTCCAGTGCAGCAGGTGGCGGTAGAGCCTCAATAAAGGATTTCCCAACCGCTAAAATATCCCCGAAGAAGTCACGGGATCCAATATGGCGGCGTGCTACAGTAACATTCATTGACAGGCAGTGCCTTCGGTCAAAGTTATTAAACGTAGTCCTAGAAACGTAATAAGAGTTTGATTTAGAGCTGACATGTTTTCAGAAACAGCTCAGTGTTTAAAAACGGTGGCTCCGCTGTTTTCTCAAACCGCTTTCCTGAAGGATTTGAGCCGGTTGCCGTCACATGGAGGAGTCGTCTGCCTGCAGGCCCGGAGACACTTCAGTGTTAGCCGGTGTCTGACAGCCAAAGCTCCCCCCGCACGTAAACCTCGAGAAAGAGTGGAGATCCCCGGGCTGGAAATGATCACCTACGGAGAAAGGATGCACTATGTACCGGGACTGGCAAAGCCCGTTAACCCACACTGGGAAAGGGACTACAAGGACCCGAGATATTACAGGGCTCCGCCGGCTCACGAGATGCCACTGTACAAAGACAAGCCGTGCTATGTGTACAACCAGAGGACCAGTGCTCTTGAAGGTAAAGTGTCACGACAACAAGTATCACTCTTAAAGCACATTGCTGCGTAAAACGAGCTGGTTGTAATGCAGATATTACAGAAACCAGAGTCCATGATAGGATCCTGTTAACCTTCCTATGTACCTGGTCATAATTGTTTCCACTTTCAGATATCATGTAGGTTTGGCAAATGAGCTTATTCCTAACAGATGTCAAGCGATAGAAACTGTTGATTGATAGTGTGCATGCTTGCCGTCCTTTTTTGATCCAACCTGCAGTTGAGGAAGAGTAGCTTGACCTTGAGTCAAATCTCATGCCACTTCACATCATCACCTCTCTCTGTGGCAGGTGTGTGTCAGGCTCTGTGGTTGACCAAGTCCAAGTTGATCTCTGGTCTGCCTCCTCATCTCCTTGCACTGGCTGCCAATCCTGCCAATCAGATCCCAGATCAGGATGAGCGTGTGCAGAACGCTATCAAACATGCTCGCTTCTGGGACACGACAGAGGAACGTCCGAGCAAAGAGAAATACAGGTAGCGTGTCTCGGCAGTGAACACAGAGACACATAACTGTTAAAGGGCTTTTTCATCTTGATACTCGTGGTTCTGTTTTTTTTCTATGTAAGCCCAGAACTTTCCTGCGACAGGAGAAACAAATCAAGCTGATGTCTTTTCTCTCTTTTCATCACAAAGTCATTCTGACATTAAGCATGGTTTAGAGTCTTAGTTATTCAGAACCAAAATGGAGGAGCTTATTCACACATGGTATATTTTCTAACCTGTGTTCCTTGCTTCATCTTGGCTAACAGCTGTGAAAGTAGCAGTTGTTGACTCGCTAAATATTTAGCTTCGATCAGCAGCACAGGATCTTTTACGCATTTTGTTTAGGATCATAAATCACATCTCTTTCCTTTGCTTGTGTTTTCCTCTGTCAGCAACACTTTGCTCATGAACCTGCTCCATCTGTGTGCCACTCTGCAGTCCAGTCACCCAGCGATTGGAAGGAGGATCCTGGCTGAGAAATACTCATTGGCAGCTACATGGAAAAGAGGCAAGTAGAGTAGTGATTTTTACAGAATACAGAACTGGTTCAGTTCTCATTAGGGAGCTAAGGTCTTAGCATTACCACTGTAAAACAAAGAAAAAAGCAAAGAGTGGCGGTAATGCACCTAAAAGCTGACGGCCCCGAATAAACATCAGAAGAAGAAACATAACATGTTAGTGACAGTAATGAACAAAGAAAAGTACAACGAAGAAAAAGAAAAATAAGGGGCTCACAGTCATTAGAATTCATCCTCTGGAGACAGTTCATTACATGTTGCTGTGCTGAGGTGTTATAAGAGATATTTTAGAATGCCACAGAATAACACTTACACATGTTGTGTTTTCTCAGGATATGACCTATTCCAGATTAGGGGCCAGAATGGTTTGCTGCACAACTGCATGGATCCTCTCCCAGAGGTTTCTGGGAAACAGGAAGTTGCAGACACAGCAGATCACGTCCTGGAATCCTTCTATCCCGTGTCCCCCTCTATCGACCTACAGAAAGTACACGTTTACAAGGAGGAGATGAACTGCTCAGGTGAGGAGAGGTCCAGACGCTAATATTAGTCTGCAGGGAGCAGACTTTGCTGAGTTGTTTGTTTAGTTCCAGTGGTCAGACTAACTACACGTCTCACTCTGTTCCACTCAGGTTTCAGGGGAGACTACCCTTACCCTCATGCCCATACACTTTACTTCATGGAGGGAGCTGATGCTCGCTGGAAGCTTCTTCCCGAACAGTTCAGAGCCAAGATGGTGATGTTCAGCTTTGGGAATGCTCTGGCCCGTGCTTACACACTGTACGGGGTGAGGATGTACAAACAACAGGATAAAGCTAAAGGAGTGCACTGCTGTGTTTAATCTATATGCTTTCATAGCTGTGCATAAATCACAATTGTCTATCTCTCTCTCTCCTATATTGTCTGTATGTTGGTGTCAGACGCAGCCCCAGGGCATATTAGACAGTCCTGTAACTGTACAGGCTGTGGGGACCAACGGTAGAATTTTCCAGTTTATGGTTTTCCAGCTCAACACCACAGATCTCTCAGGAGATGACGGCATCAAGAACCAGGTGCTTCATACACCATTTATTATGAACTCTATGTGCTCTGTAGTTGTTGTGCCATAGAATCAGATATACTTAGTAGTAAACCGTGGCTTCAACAATTTTCCACTTGCTTGGTATGTAATTTGGAGGCGCTGTAGAAGGCTGTGAGTCTACAAATGCAATTGTATGAACAACCAAGTGACATCATCTGAGTTTAAAAAGTGATGATGTCATCTTTTAACATAAGGAAATCAGCGGGGGTTAATACATATGCACATACTTGTTGAACTATAACCATAGTGCCATTGTGTTTCTGATTCTGGATTCTAGAAGCAAGTTGAAAGTTTGTGGAATCGCCCTTTAATAATTAAAAGCAGGATGAGCCATTTATTAATCAGTAAGTCATATGAAGCCTTGCAGCCAAAAACACGGACACACATCCACCTTAAGTTCTAATGTAATAATGCAGGAGTATGAAGTGGTAGCCTCAGAGTCATAATGAAACTAAATAGATGGTGTCACAGTGTTATGTGTGCTGTTTGCCACCTCTCTTATTCAGTTTAAAGTTCTTCTTATTCATTTTAAATGCTGTTTGTGTGTCACAGTTGTGGCTAGAAAAAGACGTCGAGCTCTATGATTTTGCGAAAGTACGACCACTGATCAAGAAGAAGCAAGTGAAGGTAAGTCGATCACTCCCAGGCTGTTTACAGCTGAGATCTCCTGTGATGACAGATTCTGTATTCAACCTTTTAGTGTGAGATAGATTCAAGTTTATTTAATCTCAAGTACATTTATTGGTGTGATGGTGAAGCATTCTTCATATCTGCACTGTAGGAATTAATTGTTATTGAGTTTTGTTACAGAGGAAGTGATTTAATTCTGATTGGTTGCTGTGTGTCTCCCTGTAGGTTCCAGCTGGTCTGGCGGGGTACAAACCTGAAGCATTCAGCAAGTTCCTGGCCCTGTACCTAAACGGAGCTGTGTAGGACAGCTTATTTCATGGATGTGTTTGTTTGTGTGTGGATGGACAATGTCCAAGCAGCAAGACCATGTGTGTGCGCGTGCGTGTGTGTGTGTGCGTAAGCGTGTACGTGTGTGTGTGTGTGTGTGCACGTGTGTGTGTGTGTGTGCACGTGTGTGTGTTTGTGTGTGTGTGTGTGCGCGCGCGCGTGTACGAGTGCGTGTGCTTCAGGGCTCGAGCACTGTTCAAATTCAATCAATAAAAACAGTCATTCTCAATATGTATCTGAGTGGATGAGTTGTCATGGCTTCCAGGTTAACCTGTTTAAAACCAAATGAGGCTGCTATTCTTTCTTGTTTGTTTCCCTTTTCACTTTCTTCTTTTAATGTCTCATCTTAAGCTACAGTTTTTTATGTGAGGGCAAAATGCCTAGAAGCTATGGAAATATCAGCAGCATCTGTTCAACCATCACACTGGAAATAACGACTGTATTCAGACCTCTACACAGAACACTGGGACTTTATAAACAGCAGACATTTTGACTGGTTACTAAAAGCTAAAGCACAGATGCTACTAATGAAGGACTTACGGACATTTTGTCATGTCACAGAAGCTAAACGCAGCATAAGGAGCATAATGCTGTGGGGCTGTTATACTGTTTCAGGTGCATTGAATCATGCATTGACATTTTGAACAATAATGTCAAGATGTCAGCTGCCAGCTGGAGGTTAATGTTTATTCTGGAAAAAACTTTTCCACACAATTTTACCAAGAACAGGCTGAGATCCATTAAAAGATGTGTCAGCCTATTTAGGAACCACCATAAGAAGTTGCTGTCAGCTGTGAAACAGAAAGGTTACACTATTGGCTGCTAATTGTCAGGTTGATAACTTTAGAATAAATATTGTAATGATCTTGGGGCTCTATGAACTATAAATACTACACAAATAAATAACTGAAAAATAAATGAAGAGCTGCAAGAATGAATGAGAAATGCTGCAATAGTTTCCTTTTTACAAAGCTTGTCAGGTGTTCCTGGAAAGCTCAGCACAGACAGACAGACAGACAGGAGCCTGAACACAGACAGACAGACAGGAGCCTGAACACAGACAGACAGGAGCCTGAGCACAGACAGACAGGAGCCTGAACACAGACAGACAGACAGGAGCCTGAACACAGACAGAAAGACAGGAGCCTAAACACAGACAGACAGGAGCCTGAACACAGACAGACAGACAGACAGACAGGAGCCTGAACACAGACAGACAGACAGGAGCCTGAACACAGACAGGAGCCTGAACACAGACAGACAGACAGGAGCCTGAACACAGACAGACAGGAGCCTGAACACAGACAGACAGGAGCCTGAACACAGACAGACAGACAGGAGCCTGAACACAGACAGACAGACAGGAGCCTGAACACAGACAGACAGACAGGAGCCTGAACACAGACAGACAGACAGAGCCTGAACACAGACAGACAGACAGGAGCCTGAACACAGACAGACAGACAGGAGCCTGAACACAGACAGACAGACAGACAGGAGCCTGAACACAGACAGACAGACAGGAGCCTGAACACAGACAGACAGACAGGAGCCTGAACACAGACAGACAGACAGGAGCCTGAACACAGACAGACAGACAGACAGGAGCCTGAACACAGACAGACAGACAGACAGGAGCCTGAACACAGACAGACAGACAGACAGACAGGAGCCTGAACACAGACAGACAGACAGGAGCCTGAGCACAGACAGACAGACAGGAGCCTGAACACAGACAGACAGACAGACAAACAGGAGCCTAAGCACAGACAGACAGACAGGAGCCTGAGCACAGACAGACAGGAGCCTGAACACAGACAGACAGGAGCCTGAGCACAGACAGACAGGAGCCTGAACACAGACAGACAGACAGACAGACAGGAGCCTGAACACAGACAGACAGACAGGAGCCTGAACACAGACAGACAGACAGGAGCCTGAACACAGACAGACAGACAGACAGGAGCCTAAGCACAGACAGACAGACAGGAGCCTGAGCACAGACAGACAGGAGCCTGAACACAGACAGACAGGAGCCTGAACACAGACAGACAGACAGGCAGACAGGAGCCTGAACACAGACAGACAGACAGACAGACAGACAGGAGCCTGAGCACAGACAGACAGATAGACACAGACAGACAGACAGACAGGAGCCTGAACACAGACAGACAGACAGGAGCCTGAGCACAGACAGACAGATAGACACAGACAGACAGACAGGAGCCTGAACACAGACAGACAGACAGGAGCCTGAGCACAGACAGACAGGAGCCTGAACACAGACAGACAGACAGGAGCCTGAACACAGAACGACAGACAGGAGCCTAAACACAGACAGACCGGAAGCCTGAACACAGACAGGACGACAGGAGCCTGAACACAGGACAGACAGACAGGAGCCTGACACAGACAGACAGACAGGAGCCTGAACACAGACAGGACAGACCGACAGGGACCTGAACACAGACAGACAGACAGGAGCCCGGAACACAGACAGACAGACAGACAGGGCCTGAACACAGACAGACAGACAGACAGACAGACAGGACAGACAGGGAGCCTGAGCACAGACAGCAGGATAGACAGACAGGCAGACCAGACAAGGAGCCTGAGCACAGGACAGACAGACAGGAGCCTGAACACAGACAGACAGGACAGGAGCCTGAGCACAGACAGACAGACAGGAGCCTGAACACAGACAGACAGACAGACAGACAAACAGGAGCCCTAAGCACAGACAGACAGACAGGAGCCTGAACACAGACAGACAGACAGCCAGACAGGAGCCTGAGCACAGACAGACAGATAGACACAGACAGACAGACAGGAGCCTGAACACAGACAGACAGACAGACAGACAGGAGCCTGAACACAGACAGACAGACAGACAGACAGGAGCCTGAACACAGACAGACAGACAGGAGCCTGAACACAGACAGACAGACAGCCAGACAGGAGCCTGAGCACAGACAGACAGATAGACACAGACAGACAGACAGACAGGAGCCTGAGCACAGACAGACAGGAGCCTGAACACAGACAGACAGACAGACAGACAGGAGCCTGAGCACAGACAGACAGACAGACAGGAGCCTGAGCACAGACAGACAGACAGACAGGAGCCTGAGCACAGACAGACAGACAGACAGGAGCCTGAACACAGACAGACAGACAGGAGCCTGAACACAGACAGACAGACAGACAGGAGCCTGAACACAGACAGACAGACAGACAGACAGACAGACAGGAGCCTGAGCACAGACAGACAGATAGACAGACAGGCAGACAGACAGACAGGAGCCTGAGCACAGACAGACAGACAGGAGCCTGAACACAGACAGACAGACAGGAGCCTGAGCACAGACAGACAGACAGGAGCCTGAACACAGACAGACAGACAGACAGGAGCCTGAACACAGACAGACAGACAGACAGACAGACAGACAGACAGGAGCCTGAGCACAGACAGACAGATAGACAGACAGACAGACAGACAGGAGCCTGAGCACAGACAGACAGACAGGAGCCTGAACACAGACAGACAGACAGGAGCCTGAGCACAGACAGACAGACAGGAGCCTGAACACAGACAGACAGACAGACAGACAAACAGGAGCCTAAGCACAGACAGACAGACAGGAGCCTGAGCACAGACAGACAGGAGCCTGAACACAGACAGACAGGAGCCTGAGCACAGACAGGAGCCTGAACACAGACAGACAGACAGGAGCCTGAACACAGACAGACAGACAGACAGGAGCCTGAGCACAGACAGACAGACAGGAGCCTGAGCACAGACAGACAGACAGACAGGAGCCTGAGCACAGACAGACAGACAGACAGGAGCCTGAGCACAGACAGACAGACAGACAGGAGCCTGAACACAGACAGACAGACAGACAGACAGACAGGAGCCTGAGCACAGACAGACAGATAGACAGACAGGCAGACAGACAGCCTGAGCACAGGTAAACCCACACCTGATCCTAGTCGTGCCCACTTTTCTGACTTTCAGGCTGAACTTCACCGTGTCCAGTTTGGTGAAGTTAGCCAAACATACATGAAATACCGGAAATCAGGTACCTTTCGGCCTACATAAATAAAAGTAAGTGTAGCATGAAATGTATTAAAAAGCTGCGTGTTGTAAAAACAGCTTATGCAACTGAATTTCTGTTTATTATTAAGTAGTTTTTAAACGTTTCTTTATGTCTGTACTTCACTGTCAGTAGTTGAATTACTTATTGTTAATGTTATTTCACATTAGGTGATAGCTGAATACCTATATTTTAGCGTTCTGGCTGCGTACCTTTACTTTGAAAGGTATACGCTACCGGTATGCTATTCGCTAGCTACATTGCACGGTGTCGTTGTTGGACTTGACGAGTCACTGGCCGCTGTCAGGTTTGTAACTTCACGTTACTCCTAATGTGAACATGTTAAAGTGAATTAACTCGACAGTTTTCGGTGATATTTAATCGGTGTTAGGATTACCTAGTATGTGCACTATGAGTTCGACAGTTGTGTAACGTTAGCTAATGTTTTGGGGCTGTGAGAGATGTTTGAAGTTAGTTTTATTTAGCTAACAGCTACAATAAGAAAAAAGACTGTAACGCGAGTAACGTACATGGCTAGCAAATAATGCTGTATATGTGCTATCATTTGACAGCTTTATGCTAACGTTAGCTGCCTAACCCTGTATTTGGGCTGCACGTCATGTACAAAGCACCTAAAAACCAGCTGACAGTGAATAACTTCATGTTCACAAACGTACAGGTGATGTTAGCACACACAGCGTGGAGAGCTGAACTTATTCATCCATTAGAAACAGAGATAGAGCCCTAAAGAAGATGAGTGCACCATGCATCGCTGTGTTGTATGTTTCACACGGTTTGGTGGGTTGCAGCACCACCTTACTAAACTACACACTAGTTATCACTTTGTTAGTTTTTAGTTATCACGGATAAATCGGACCACCAGCCAGGCAAAAGTGGCTCCACGCTGCGCTAAGACCTGTTTGTTGTCAGGGTTTGAACCCGTGACATAAAGCTTTCAGTTGATGAAACAGCAAACTGGAAATGTATCAACGCACAGGAAGCTGTTGCGATGAAGTGTGTCGCCATCGGTGGCTGTGAGTCCTACTCTTAGGACTGCACTTACTGGATTAGCATTATAAGGAAGGTGTGTGCATGCATACGCTTATCTAATATCACTTGGTGAGTCAGGGTTGGCGGACATTGTCTTACAGGTAAGATCACACAGAAAGGTTCATCGTGAGGTTGTGGTGTCACTTCTCACAATGTTCTGTATGTTTAATGTTCCTCAGTGCTGCAGTTCATGTTCTGTGTTATAGTTTGACTGAAACTAACAAATGTTTTCAATAAATCTGTCAGCTCACAAAAGTAGACCTGTTTTACTGTAAAACAGCTGGGAACCTCAGAGCTTCAGAGCTGATATCAAATCAAGATATAGCATCAGTTTAAACAAGTAGGAACAAGTCCCCTCTCCACGCACGCATCTGGAAATGAGCTTCTGATCCTTCACTCTCACTCATTTTACCAGACAAACAGGAAACAGTCCTGCTGCTGCTGACTGAGCGTTGGCACCGCTTGGAGTCTGTTACTCATGGTTGGATTAGAGTTTGTCTGCCCCACAGGGCAGGGGGCTCGAAGCTCAGGTTTAATAACATTTCTTTTTTCATATTATGTGTGTGTCTTTTCTTTAATGGAAGCCAGGGTATTTAGAAAAAGAGAATTACAAATATTCTGCTAAATTCCACCAAGTTTGGGTAACTGATCAATAAAAGTGAAGATGAAGAAAAAACTAACAATATAAACAATAAAATAGTTCTCATAGAGCTGTAAGGATTGCAGAGGGCATGTGTTGCATTATTGTGTTTCTACTTAAGTTGTCTTGAGGGTTTAATAAAGTCTTGAAGCTTAGCTTTGGGTATGTTAAAAATATAACACAACCACTTTAATAGCAGTAAGGTCCTTGTTTACTTTAAATATGGATGTCAGCTTATCATACAGAATGTGTATGTAGTTTGGTAGCTGCCATTATGACCAAGTCTTCCTAAAAAGATATCTAACCTTAATGGGGTTTTCCAAGATAAATAAAGGTGAAATAAAATAAGGAAAACTTATATTTAAAAAAATATCTTTAAAATAAAATATTTTATAAAAATTGGACAACTTTATATTAGAATTAGATAAGAGTAGTTGCATCCATTTTTTATAGGAGTGAAAATCTTTGGTAGTCTCACATGCCTAAAGATCCTGTCCTCTCCCCTCAGCTGCAAAGATGACTTCTAGAGTGCCAAGTTATCTGGAGAAAGATGAGGATGAAGAAGAGGAGGAAGACGAAGAAGAGATGATCAACGCGACAGAGGTGAAAATGAGTCAGATCGTGATGCCCTGTCACAGCAATCACAGACAGGAGCTGAGTGTGGGACAACTGCTCAAATGGATGGACTCCACCGCCTGCCTCTCTGGTGTGTGTGTGTGTGTCAGTGAATATTAGTCATACAGCGTGTGCTGTATGCTCACTTCCAGTGTGAGTGTCCAGTGTGTGTTGTAACCACAGACAAGCCAGACAGAAAATGACAAATCTCTGTTTTCTGTGGACAGCTGAGAGGCATGCTGGATCTCCCTGTGTCACTGCTTCGATGGATGACATCCACTTTGAACACACCATCAGGTAACAGCAAGGGTGTGTACAGAGGCTTGGGCCATCTAAATTACTAATGTGTGTATGTCTCTGTGTGCAATGTATTGTCATTGTTCTTTTTTGTCCTTCTGTACAGTGTGGGTCAGGTGGTCAACATCAAGGCAAAGGTCAACCGAGCATTTAACACCAGCATGGAGGTCAGAGAAATCCATCTTGTGTTCTTACAACATATCAGCAGTGTAACATTCTACAAAGATGCACACGCATTCTGTAACTTTACTTTCACACAGTTTCTTAGGCAATAAGCATGTAATACACAAAAGCACTTCAGAACTTGGTTTCCTAAATTACAGCAAAACATATGCTTATTCATTGTACTGCAACAATCATGTTACTCCAAATGTTAAGCTTTTAATGTTAATCACTTCCTTCAGAATTTTCACACTCTCTTTTTTTGTGTGAAAATGTGGCAAAAAAACACAAGGACTGGTATAGCAACAAGGAAAATAATGAGAAGTATAAAAAACTAAAGTAAAAAAGAGAAACTCAGAATATATGTTTGATTACTGACACCTTGGCCAAGTCCAAACAATAGCATGTCTTACACTTTGTACTGTTCCTGAGTGCACTTCACCACTGATGTAGATGTGACAATGGTCACTTATGATATGCTGTGTACTCCTGTGTGTAGTAGGGTTAGGGTTAAACCTACTCTGTGCTAACCCTAACCCTTATTGGCGGGTATTAGGGATTCAGAGAGCTGCTATTGAAATACACAAGACTCTCAAGAGACGTGGGATGTCTTTTATTCTGAGTTTGTGTGTGTTTAACAATTATTTTCAATAAACCTTTTTAGTTACTCACTGTCTGCGTATAAGAGATAAGAGCTGTGCTCTGCCCTCAGTCACACAGACACAAAAACAGAGAAGAGAGGCTGCAGCATAAACATTGTAACTGTGTTTTCACATCTGCTAATCTCACTCGCTGCTCTTTTTAAGTGTGAATAAAATACATACTAGTGAGTCACTCGCACTAATGCACCCAAATACTTTTTCACATTCATACTATAATTGTCAGTAGCATGTTTGCTTAAAATGCTACCAGTGTAGGCTGTTGGAGACACTGTAAACGTTTTTTATTAATTGGCCATTATAGATGCAGACATCAGCCGATGCCAATTAATTAAAAAGGTCAAAGATTGACCATTCCTCACAGAACTGCTTCAGCTCAGCCATATTGTTAGGATGTCTGGTGTGAACAGCTCTCTAATCTTTTACATATTGCACTTCAGGTGGGTATCCAGGTGAGCTGCGAGGACCTGTTCTCTGATCGTCACTGGCGGGTGTGCCACGCCTACGCCACCTTTGTTACCCAGCGCACAAACACTGGACAAAAGGTAATGGGGAGTCATATGGATGATCAGAAATTATTATGAAGACATTATGAATCTTCTAACTTTTATAACTCAAGTTTTCTCACAGAAAGTGGGCACATTAACTGACTTTACCTCACAGGTAATATTGAAGCCCATCATACCTCACACTCAGAAGGAGCAAGTTGAATACAGCTTAGCAGCTGAGAGACGGAGGGTCAGAATGGTGCATGATGACATCATCAAAGATCTGCTCTCCCATGGATCTGATCAGCAGGGTAGGTGTGATGTACATGGTCACAATGTGGTATTTAGCAGACACCATTACATGAAAGATTCTCTGACTGTTACTGGTGAGATCCAGGACAGTAGCTTTACAATTCCACAAATACTAAACTGTTAACACATCAATAAGTCGCAGTTGAAGTGTTGCACTTTATTACCAAGACCAATGCACAACTGTAGTTCATTTTGATCATGCCCTGTGCACACTGTCTTTCTGCTGAAATGACTTACCTGAACACCAAATGGATTTATGTTTTAATGGATTAATAAAAAATACCAATACCCAACAAATTCACTAGTTATCCATATTTGTGTAATATTTGCTTAAAAACTTTACACACTTCCCCCACAAATTTGTGGGAAGTGTGGAGAGGTATATATTTTATTCTTTTAACCCGTAGTTAATGATGTATCCATATATGGCAGGGCAATGGGGTTGAGGGCAACAGACAGTGTAGAAAATATGTTGGTTTTGCCCTTCATAATTATGATCTCACAGAAAAACAACGATATCCTTGTGTTTATTAAACTGTGTGTGTGTGTGTGTGCGTGCGCGCGTGTGTATGTGTGTGTGCACATCAGTTGACAACTTGACAGTTGGCAATGCAGTAGCAGCAGAGAAGACCAGGGTGGAGAGTGTTGAACTTGTTTTACCTCCACATGCTAACCATCAGGTAATTTATTAATGCATTAGGCCAGACAAATACACCCTGATGTATTCAGTGAATACTAATTCTTTAACTGTTTAATCACTCTACAGTGTTGAGGAGTATGTTGACTGATTTGTGTTCTGTGTGTCTATCTGCCAGGTGAATACATTTGGAGGACAGATCATGGCCTGGATGGTGAATGTAGCTATGATTGCTGCCAGGTGCAGACACACACGCGCACACACGTTTTAGATGCCTGAACCGAACCTGAAGTGGTCAAATGACAGGAAAAAAGGCCAGCTAGTTTGATTATTGATCATTTCAGGAAAAAATACCAAATATTCTCTAGTTCCATCTTCTCACATGCTCTTGCTCATACTAGTAGTAAACTAAATAAATCTTGGTTTTGCCTTTGGTTAACCAATTTGGGGTTAAATGGTTTTTTATTGGAATGCCTATAGTGTCTCAGAGAAGTATCAGTGGACATATATCAAACTGTGGCCACACAAGAGGCAATTCAGTTGTCTTGTGTCTTATCTTAACAGAAACTTTTAATCAAAACAGTTTACACATGCTACGTATTGTCCAGAGTTTCAGTCCCACTATACACATCTTTAGGTACCAAGTATATTTATTTTATATAGAAATGACGATAAGGAAAATGACACTATACAGCCTTTGTGGGACTGATCTTGTGTTGCAACTCCTATAGCAGTGCCTCTGTTTACCTTGAAGCACACTTATAACAGTCGAATTGTCTTTATTCTGGCTCTCAGTACTTTATTAATCCATCATGCTGTAAATGCGTTGATTCTGGCAAGTACATGACAGTGAACCACAGTCTCTTCCTAATGTTGTAGTTTTATCAGTTGCATAATGTGTCTTCTCTCTGTGTAGTCGTCTGTGTCAGGCTCATCCGACTCTTCGAACCATCGACATGTTTACTTTCAGAGGACCTTCTCAAGTTGGAGACAGGTTGCTGCTGAGGGCTATAGTCAACAATGCCTTCAAAAACAGGTATCAGTGTGTACATGAACAATAAAGACACAGAAGATAAGATCAGATAAGATAAAACTTGACTTAACAGCTCAGGTTATTGCAAAAAACTGTCCATTGAGTAAGAATGCGTGAAAGACATGGGTGATTTTATTTGTCTTTCAGCATGGAGGTGGGGGTGCGAGCTGAGGCCTACCAGGAGGAGGGGTCTAACAGACACATAAACTCTGCCTTCATGACCTTTGAGGTGCTTGACAATCATGGGAAGCCATGTACGTTGCCACGGATACGACCAGAACCCCTTGTAAGTTAACTAACAGAAGGAACTACTCATGAACACCTGGCACACAATATTTAACAGAAATAATGAATCAATTTCTCTATTGTGAAACACTGACAATTGTAAAGGAAAATTATTGCAGTGGAATTCTTTGCAGCATGAAAAATGATCAACTCCACCCAGTGATGTCACGATAAATATAATAACCAGGGCAGAGAAAGGCATGTTGCAAGTCAGTGTTTTTCCTTTAATTGTTCAAACTTTCATTTGATTTACAAAATGAATATGACATTAGTAATAAAAATATCGCTAAAGTAATTCTCCAAATCCACGTTTCAGTTAAAAATTAGTTTACCATTTTTTGGGGTTGGAATCTTTTGAAACAAGGATGAGCTACACTTTGTACTGTCCCAGAATGCCTCCCAGCACAGATGACAGTGTTACTTTTTTTAACCTAAACCCCGTGCTTTACATTTAGTGTCACACTTCCATTTTCTGAATGAGACTGTGCTGTTGGGAGAGACATTAAAGATCTGGTATTTTCGCCCAGTAAGGTGCAGATGAACAGGGTCAATATTGATGTATTATTAATACCTGTGAGTTAACAGCAACTGAACCAGAACAGTAGAAATACATAAAACCAAAACAATAAGCTGTAAAATGCTGCAGTACACACTGCTACTTAAAGTGGCCCTACTTGTGATCTGAAACAGAAAGTTTTACAGAGCTGGAGTTGAACAAGTGTGAAGGCTTGGCTGAACAAAGATCACAGCAATAAACTTGACTCAACATGCAGGAACAATGTTAGAGGAAAACAACCTGATGAAGCCTTTGTAAGGCTGACCTTGTGTTAACTGAGGCAGCCTCTACTTTTCTTCAAAAGTCATCACAGAGACCTTACGAGGTTAGACCTAGTAACATTTACTTGTCATTTTCAGCACAACTCAAAATGAAAAAAATGTAAAATGAAAAAAATAATTTCCCAGAAGAAAGTGTAAAACAAAACAATGTTCTGTGGCTTTCTTCATCACTGTTGTGGGTATGTCTGGATATAGCTGTGAGGAACATGTTAAAGTAAGCTGACTGACAGAAAACAATCTCTTTTAACATGACATAGGCAGCAACGTTTAATTCCAGGGTTAAATATGTTATTTCTTATTCATGTGTTATCATATTAATTATAAGATCATAGTATAAAACACAATAGCAGCCTCTAAAATAGAAGCAAGCAAACATGTCAACTGAGCTCTTACTTATTTACCGTCTGTCTCAGGAGAAGCTGATAATTCGGGTTGTATCAGTTTGAGAGTGTTCAACAAATATTGACGTGGGAGAGGCTTAACTGGCAGGAACACTGCCGGTGTCTTTTTTCCTCTGTAACTGTCTTTCATTTACAGGAAGGGGAGAGAAGATTTCAAGAAGCCATAGCCAGGAAGAAGATCCGACTGGATAGGTAAACCTTCTACTCCTATAATGAGCACATACTTAACTTTTAGAGCCACACGTTTGTTTTTAGAAATATCAGAACATTTGATGTGTTTTTAGTTTTCTGGACTAAAACTAAGGATGAAAATAAGATTCTAATGATTTTCAACATATGGCACAGCCCTCTGTGGTATGTGCAAATGTGTATCAGTCTGTTGTATGCTTGACAGTATCACAAATTCTTCTTATTGCTCTTACTTTGTTGTTTTAGAAAGTACATCATTTCTTGCAAGCAGAGTGACATTCCTCTCTCTGTACCCTGGGACCCCACAAACCAGGTGAGGAAAAGGTTCACGAAACACTCAGGACCAGTGTTGGGAAGTAAGCCAATATTTAGTAATGCCTTACTGTCCAGCAGTACTTTATAATGCATTACAGTAATATTACTCATTTTTTCCAGTAATGACTAGTGCTGTCACACAGCAAGCCAACATTAAAGAGGTCGTTGAGACTGTTGCATCCCCTCACATTTCCTTCATCTGGGCCGTCAAGTGTTGACTAGAAAATACCTGTCTATATAAGCAGGTGGTATAATATTGGTCTGTATTCATAGTTTAAAACGACCTAAGAAGGATATACAAAGGATATACAAAGCAGAACTGTTTTCACATCACTTTCTTGAAACATCTGTTTCTTTTGAAACAGGTTTATAGGGTTAGCTACTTCTAATGGTAAATGTTCTGCACTTATATAGCGCTTTTCTACCTACGGTACTCGAAGCGCTTTACACTGCGTCTCATTCACCCATTCACACACACACAAGCACACACCGATGGCTGATCTGACTCAGCAGGGGCAACTTGGGGTTCAGTGTCTTGCCCACTTTGGCATGCGTTTTCTATATCATTTTTTGTATAATTATACTCTATATAATCTTAAACATTAAACACTGTAAAGTGCCCTGAGATAACTTCTCTTGTAAATTGGCGCTATACAAATAAAACTGAAGTGAATTGAATTTAATTGAAACAAACCTTTTCAAAGTGGTGTGTCCTTGCCCTAAGGGATTATTACAGTTACTATTTCCAGTAAGGCTTCGTTGCTTTTTCTTAGCTTCTTCACTATCTTACCAGTAGTTAGTTAACATTAGATTGTGGGTTGATATTAATCCAGTAGCATGGTGCAGGTTGACTTGTGGAGAGGAGGTTAGTCACAACCAAAAAAAAAAAAAAAAGAATTTCAAGTGCTTTGCCCAGCACTGCTCAGGACTAGCCACGGTTACCTGTGCTGACACAATATGTTTGTTACATTGGTCCAAATTGTACGTACATTAGCTCTTTTTCTACTATCCACAAAAGCATGTGTTCAACCATATTAGGTACTGAAAACCAGTGTGGCACTGGAATCCCTCGTGAACAATGACTACTAAACCAAACAGTAACACAGATGTCAGTGTTTCCATTCAAGGCAAATATTCCAGGCAAGGGGAGCACAACTAACAACAGAAACATTACACAAGGACACAGGCTGTATTGGGTTAGGTTAATTTCTTAGACAAAATGAGAAAAGAGGCTTTGCATCTAGATGTAGAATGCTCAGTTTAAACATATGATTGAAATATGTGTATATTATAAGATTTGCACATTTTATGAAGATTCTACATAGCTTTCCAGCTTTTGTGGAACTAGGGTTGTAGGCCTACAGTATGTACAGTGTATTTATATAGACCCTTATAGTCTTTTAAACCACCACCTTTCTTAGTAGTGAAAAACACACTCAAACAAAACCAATGTTTGTGCAATGGCTCTGATTCATTTGCCATTTACTTATTTTTCACCCACAGACAGCGCTCTGGTTTCATGTTGGTTACACCTATTTAACTATAAATGCAGTCTGAACAGACAAAACCCAAATCTGAAACAGAGGGGAGATGTTCAGTGCTATTTACTGCTATTGAATAATCAATGTAATAAGATACAGCTGGACAGCAAAACTCATCTGTCCATCACATGTTCTAATACTATAGCTGCTAAAAGGTACTATCTTCTAAGTTATCAGATATAGATGTAAATACTTGGAAAAAACAGTTTTTTGTCTCATATTTATCTTTTGATGTTAAACCCAAATGTTTTCAGCCTACAGAAAAGTAAAGGAACTAGCCTAACTCTGCTCTGCTAACATTTACACAGTACAGTACTTTTAACAGAATATCTTGTTCTAATTCTCCTTTACATCAACAAAAAAACTTTTCTACTCTTTTTGTTCTCACATCTCTTGAAACAGAAACACTTTTTTGATAGCACTCTGCTTTGATGTTGTTTCTTCTTGACTTAGATTTTGTTTGCTTGCCTTGTTCCTCACTTGTAAGTCGCTTTGGATAAAAGCAACTGATAAACGACTAAATGTAAATGTACATCTTCTTAAAACCCCACTTTTGTGCTCTTGAGCAGGTTCAGTAACATAATGGCCAACTTTACAAATGTTCTGTACCTCATGCTTAGGTCATTGCATACACACTGTATATTTTGTGTTTGCGTTTCCAGGTGTATCTGAGCTATAACAATGTGTCAGCTCTGAAGATGTTGGCTGCTAGAAACTGCTGGCGCCTCAGCTCAGAGAAGGATAAGGTATCAGCTGTTCTCTGCTTGAAAGGGTGTTTTTGTCTTTCCCATTCCACATGAGAAGCTGGATTTTTCTCTATTCTCAGGTTCATCTTTACACCCTCGAGCAGAAGTCCATGTTGAGTTTTAGGGTCCAAGCAGAGGTGCACGTTCCTGCTGACAGAGCCTTTGGTCTCCTGGCGGAGCTGAGCAACAGACCGAGCTGGGACAAACACTATCAGTGAAGCTTTTATACACACACACATACATAGACATTGGTGAAAGATCAATTTAACTTGATGTGAAACATCAACATGAAACATGTAAAAGTTCATGGCCTGTATTAATCAAGTGTCTCACAGTAGCAGATCACTCCTAAGGGGTAAAATACTTTTGCATTTTTGGTCCAACTTTTCTAATTTACCAAACATTGACAGAGAGACGCTTTGAAAATAACTGATTAACCTTTGCAACCGACTCCTATGGGGCTCCATAATCATGAGGAGTAGTTTCCAGACCCCTGTCCCTGTCCAGGGTGTACCCTTTCACCCAATGACAGTTGGGATCAGCTCCAGCATAATGCAGGATAAACAGCTAAATGAACGGATGGATTGATGGATGACTGAACATCTATCCACCTTTTGCAATAAAGGATCTTTTTGTCTTTGGTGTGAAGAATCCAAATGGTGTAGTTAAGTTAAAGCTAAACATTGCACTAAACATTTAAGAAGTTCACATTTTACTGGGGCACATTAACTTTATTTGTTTAGTTTAGTCTGGACTCTGGTTTCTGGCAGGTAACTATTTGGCACTGTGGCCAAATAGCAGCACAGGTCACACCATAAAAATGTGTCACAACAAGGGCTTTAAAGTTACAGGTGATAAAGTAGAGTGAAACCCATGCTAATTCAGTGTGGTTGTGCAGGACTAAACCTCCCCATAAAACCATAAATTACAGTTTGAATATT